>NC_048569.1:79797113-80097113 GCF_013265735.2 Oncorhynchus mykiss
ACACACACACACACACACACACACACAATACTCCCTCAGCACCATGTGGGTAATAAAGAATAAACATTCTCTCACCGTATGATAAGTGACATTATAAAACAGTTTGAAGGAATATGTAGTCTGTGTCCCAAATGGCACCCTATTCCCTAGTGCTGTCCAAAGAAGTGCACTATATAGGGTGCCATTTTGATATAATCCTGCTGAATTAAGCTCTGTGTTTACATTACAGCAAATTCCAATCTTCTAAAGATACTGTTTAAACTTCTAGGAAGCATTGTCTTGTTCTAAAGCACAGCCTTATTCTATTGCAGTACAGAGACACTGTGCAGGTTTTCTCAGGGGTTGGAGAAGATACAGCTGCTGTCCCAAATGGCCGGCCAGGTCACCCGTGATACAAGTCAGTATTCAAAGTCTATCTATGTCTTTGGACATTGGGAGATGCTGTGGAAACCTGCCACTAGAGGCAAGAGTGTGCACTGTTACATTCAAGTAGGTTTCGGTTTTGCTAGAGCATTGTGGATGGAGATGGCATCTGCCTCTGATTCCAAATGTTGCATGTTCAAATCAAGCAAAATAATGTTATTTTTATATGTTTGGTTTTAAACCTATCCCAAACCTTAACCCTTACCTTAACCATTCAGAGTTAATGCTCAACCTTAAGAATATGGAGTTAATGCCTAAATTTCCCCCTGGGGGAATCTGGGCTTGTTTCATATTGTCTGAGGCATTTCTAGGACGTTGAAATGTATTTCACACATAATTGCCTAGTTGAAAGACAGGTCTGGGCCTCGTGTGCTGAAATATACACCACATGATGCTTTCCGGTGTATTGATGAGGGGTGGGGTCTAAAAATACATGTAGTCCTTCTTTGTGGCATTTCGTGAAGGCTCTATGTTATACTGATCGCACTCTATGTTTTTGTGGGTGTACAGTCGAAGCCAAAAGTTGAGAATTACACAAATATTAATTTTCACAAAGTCTGCTGCCTCAGTTTGTATGATGGCCATATGCATGTATTCCAGAATGTTATGAAGAGTGATCAGACAAAATGCAATTAATTGCAAAGTCCATCTTTCCCATGCAAATGAACTGAATCCCCCAAAAACATTTCCACTGCATTTCAGCGCTGCCACAAAAGGACCAGCTGACATCATGTCAGTGAATCTCTCATTAACACAGATGTGAGTGTTGACGAGGATAGGGCTGGAGATCACTCTGTCATGCTGATTGAGTTTGAATAACAGACTGGAAGCTTCAAAAGGAGGGTGGTGCTTGGAATCATTGTTCTTACTCTGTCATCCATGGTTACCTGCAAGGAAACACGTGTCGTCCTCATTGCTTTGCACAAAAAGGGCTTCACAGGCAAGGATATTGCTGCCAGTAAGATTGCACCTAAATCATCAAGAATTTCAAGGAGAGTGGTTCAAATATTTTGAGGAAGGCTTCAGGGCACCCAAGAAAGTCCAGCAAGCACCAGGACCGTCTCCTAAAATGTATTCAGCTGCGGGATCGGGGCACCACCAGTACAGAGCTTGCTCAGGAATGGCAGCAGGCAGGTGTGAGTGCATCTGCACGCAGGTTGAGGTGAAGACTTTTGGAGGATGACCTGGTGTCAAGAAGGGCAGCAAAGAAGCCACTTCTCTCCAGGAAAAACATCAGGGACAGACTGATATTTTGCAAAAGTTATAGGGATTGGACTGCTGAGGACTGGGGTAAAGATATTTTCTCTGATAAATCCCTTTTCCGATTGTTTGGGGCATCCGGAAAAAAGCTTGTCCGGGGAAGACAAGGTGAGCTCTACCATCAGTCCTGTGTCATGGCAACAGTAAAGCATCCTGAGTCCATTCATGTGTGGGGTTGCTTCTCAGCCAAGGGAGTGGGCTCACTCACACGTTTGCCTAAGAACACAGCTATGAATAAAGAATCGTACCAACACATCCTCAGAGAGCAACTTCTCCCAACCATCCAGGAACAGTTTGGTGACGAACAATACCTTTTCCAGCATGATGGAGCACCTTGCCATAAGGCAAAAGTGATAACTAAGTGGCTCGGGGAACAAAACATCAATATTTTGGGTCCATGGCCAGGAAACTCCCCAGACCTTAATCCCATTGAGAACGTGTGGTCAATCCTCAAGAGGTGGGTGGACAAACAAGAACCCACCCACAAATTCTGACAAACTCCAAGCATTGATTATGCAAGAATGGGCTGCCATCAGTCAGGATGTGGCCCAGAAGTTAATTGACAGCATTCCAGGGCAGATTGCAGAGGTCTTGAAAAAGAAGGGTCAACACTGCAAATATTGACTCTTTGCATCAACCTCATGTAATTGTCAATAAAAGCCTTTGACACTTAGGAAATGCTTGTTATTATACTTCAGTATTCCATAGTAATATCTGATTAAAAAAAGTTTCCAAAACTGTTAAAATAATGTCTGCGAGTATAACAGAACTGATATGGCAGGCAAAAACCTGAGGACAATCCAACCAGGAAGTACTATAATTTTGAAAGGCTGTTTTTCCATTGAAAGCCTATCCACCATACAAAGCGTTAGGACCCAGTTCACGATATCTATGGCTTCCTTTACATGTGGCCAGTCTTTAGGCATTGTTTCAGGCTTTTTCTCTGAAAAATTAGGGAGATACACCACGTTCAATGAGTGGACATTGGACATTTTCAGACATGAGCGTGTGATCGGGAGCGCGCCTTTCTTGTTTCTCCTTTTCTATTGATGAAGCTTTTGTCCGGTTGAAAATTATTGATTATTTATGGCAAAAACAACCTGAGGATTGATTTTAAACATCGTTTGACATGTTTCTACTAACTTTTATTATACTTTTTTGACTTTTCATCTTGATGTTGAGAGCGCGCATTGTGCCTTTGGATTTCTGAACTAAACGCACCAACAAAACTGAGGTTTTTGGACATAAAGAGCAAAACAAAACAAACATTTATTGTCTAACATGGAGACCTCGGAGTGCCACCAGATGAAGATAATCAAAGGTAAGTGGTTAATTTTTACGCTATTTCTGACTTTTGTGACACCTCTCCTTGGTTGGAAAATGGCTGTATGTTTTTTGTGGCTAGGCGCTGACCTAACATAATCGCGTGGTGTGCTTTCGCTGTAAAGCCTTTTTGATATCTGACACAGCGGTTGCATTAAGGAGAAGTTTATCTTTAAATGTATGTTAAACACTTGTATCTTTGATCACTGTTTATGATGAGTATTTCTGTAATTTGATGTGGCTCTCTGCATTTTCACCAGATGTTTGTTTGAGACAATGATTACTGTACATAACGCTTCAATTTCAACTGAGGTTTTTGGACATAAAGATTAACTTTATCGAACAAAACACACATTTATTGTGTAACATGAAGTCCTGTGAGTGCAATCTGATGAAGATCAAAGGTTAGTGATTCATTTAGTCGCTATTTCTGACTTTGTAAGCACTCTCCTGGGCTGGAAAATGGCTGTATGGTTTTCTGACCTAACATAATCGCATGATGTGCTTTCTCCATAAAGCCTTTTTGAAATCGGACACTGTGGTTGGATTTACAAGAAGATTATCTTTAAAATGGTGTATAATACTTGTATGTTGGAGGAATTTTAATTGTGTGATTTCTGTTGTTTTGAATTTGGAGCCCTGCAAATTCACTGGCTGTTGTCGAGGTGGGACGCTACCGTCCCACTTGTACCAGAGAGGCTAAAGGTGGCGGACACTAACAATAATCCTTTGGGCAAAACTGAAAGAACCGACCAGACACAATGGCTTCAAGTGATTCCTCTCATCACTACGAATTCAATGATGGAGCATCTATTAGCTACATGGTGACATTCAGTCATACATGTTTCAATCGGAGTATAGCGAAGAGGATTGGAAACAAAGAGTTGTAGTTAGCTAATGGTAGAAGCTCAGCTAAAAGCCGATGCCAGCACCAAAAGGGCAGATGACAAATATGGTGCCTAGCTAACTTGAGTATATCTACTGAAACCCATATTGTGTATTGCTGGCAAACATACTACTGTGAAACATGTGGGGGGAATCAAATTATTTTTCTGTTTAACTTACCTAGTTATGTAGATAATTAAGTTAGCTAGCTAAACAACTACTGGTAGCCATATCTATGACTAAAAATAGAAGAGGGTTTACAATCGGAGCTCTTCTGTATCTCGATTGTTAAATCTCTTATTTTTTTGTCGTAGATATGGCTAGCTACTTAACAGCAAGCTACAAAGTTACAACTAGCCAACTAAAGCTACATTGTCAAGTAAACGTTAGCACATGACTGCAGTTAGCTAGCTAGTTAGCCTTGCGCCTGCTAACTTATGGTCCACGCCTCGGATTTGTAAGCAAACGTGTAACATCAGCAACTGTAAACAATTGTACTAGCTAGCTCTGTAACACAATTGACAAGGGTTGACATTGGTTATGATTATGATCTTGGAAGCTGTTATGAATTTTATGAATAATGACTAAATGATGTATACATTTAACGTAGTACTATAATTAACAGTATTCCACCCTGTCACTGTATGATTGTATGGAATTTATTAGAATGTATAGTCAGAATTAGAGTTAAACAATAGAGCTAATGTGGTGTCTGTGTGTCTCAAACACAGACTGTCTTAGCAGAACTGTCATGCCGACCTTGGATATGGGGCCTCTGGGAGATGGTGGAAAGGAACGGACGTACTTCCCAGGGTCTCCCTGTCTTGAGGGAGGATGGGGAGTGTTTTTGGGGCCTTCCCTAATCTCTCTCAGCTGGGTAGCAGGACAGGGTGGGCATGGGATACCTAATGTTGTGTGTGTATGTGCGTAAGAAGCCAAGTATAAAATGAATGGTTTTGTACAACGAAGTAGAGCTCTCGTAAATAAACGTTGTTGACTCTTGTAGACTGACCGCTGTCTGTTTAATTTCAACAAGAATCTTACAAATTCTTGGTAGCAGACCGAGTAGTTTAATTGAAGTTCAGTTTATGAACATTGAGAACATAATTCTCTTAACAATTTGGTCCCTCGAGAGCCGGATCTCAATACCTGCCTCTGTCGTCCCAAAAGAACTGCTGAAAACCGTGCACGGGGGGATCCAGGATTCGTAAGACAAAGACCTGACCTCTGACTTGAGGGTATATTTCAGGCCAGTGGTGAACTGATACACGACAGAGTTGGTGACGAGATCTAATCTACATTGCTTTTCCCAGTCTTCAAGACGAAGGTCAGTAATCTTTATTCACAAATTTGGGGGGAAGGATTTAAGATATCTTTGATTTGATGTTCTAAAAATTCTTAGAATTAATCAATAATAGGTGCTTAATTATTCTAAACAGATCCACTAGGTTCCTACTTTGTAGTTTAACCAAAATCGATAGGAAGAAAGGAAGGTCCAAAAAAACCTGAGGTAGGGTGCACTACCACAAATAAAAATAACGGAAGGAAGGGATATTAAATAGGTGTTGTTAGATAGGATGGTCATTTTGTACAAACAGGAGAACTTATGGTTAATTGACATGCGGTAAATTAGCCATAGACCCAATTCAAAACACATACCTAAATACAGTCCTAAGTGAGGATATAAACTAGGCTTGGTGAGAAAGGAAGGTCATTCTATGCAAACAAGATAACTTAACCTATTTAATACTGAAATAAAGTCTGAAAAGGAAGAGAGGGAAGCCTAATATAGCGGAGTGAAGATAGGACTTTTAAAGTTAATATCTCCTAAGACACAACAGATAGTTGTACGGGTGAGACCTAATGTCCGATCGACAGTCAACTCTACAGATAAAGTTTCCAGAAAGGAGAAACACACATCAAACAGTAAATACACAGAGAGTGTGAAACGAGATCAGAGTTTTAAAAAGCATACACATAGAATAAGAAGATAATAATTTGCGTGTGAGATAGATATATTGATCAGTCAAAAGTCACAAGGAACAGCATGAAAATAAGTGGAACTTATGATTGTATACGGGTGAGATCTAAATAATATATCAGGATTCATTCAATTAATTATTAAAAACATAAATAAGTTAATTAAGAGATACACATAGATAGTAATTGGATAGCGGTAGATAGAACACAGACATTGAAGGTAAAAAGCACATACACATAGAAGAAGATGAGACAGAAAAACGGAGAGATAATTACGATAGAGTTGTGCCCAATCGAAATGTTTTTATTCTTATGGATTGACCGACATACGTTATAAATTTAGCGAAGTACATGGTACTTTTACATTTTGGAGTAGAGAAAGTTGGAACGTTTGGTTTTACTCTTACGATAGAATTAAAGCAGAACTCAGTCTGAGTAGGGGTATATTTTTGCATAGAGGCAGGAATAAGAGAGTTGGTTGCAGTGTTGCCAACTAATTTTCAGGGTAAGTTGCCGGAGGCAGGTTGATTTGTTGCTAAATTATCTTGTGATATCATTGCGTGATGACGTAAAACTGCGTCATTACGTAGAATACACAATAACGTTACTCAAATTGATTTGACAGTTGTTCAGGTACAGACTCCCACTCTTTTCTGTACTTCTGGCAGTGCAATATTGATTGAGAGATGCTGATTGATGTTGTAAGTTCTGTTCAATATCAAACATTCGTGACCAACTATATTAATTGGGTTTGGCTTGTCGAACCCGTACTACTGCTGCTGCAGTCAGCCAACAATGATTTGCAATTCGCTTAAATTGCTGCTGCCTGGGCACGGGCTGAGCGCCTGCTGCAGACGTCACTCACAATGCACTTTTGCAGCCAGGCGAGGGTGTTGTGCCTGAGGGTGTGACATCGTAAAAGTTTTGAGATAGTTTCTGGTTATCAATTTTTGGTTTGATTGTTTAGGTAACACCAGTGCAATTGAACAGGAAATGAAGGTATACTAACATTATAATCTGTTTACATTACGTGGAACCATGACCGGTCCGCAAAGTGGATTGCAGGTTGAGTTAATTTTATGTTAAAGGAACAGTGCACGTTAATCACAGTTGTGTGTGTCTAATGGCAGGATATTCATATCAAGCATTTTGAGAGACGGTTTGCAGACAGACTGAATGGTTTTTAATGTTTCAAAGCAAGCTTGGGCTAAACTAGTCAGGTCATAGGAATTTCATAGATTTAAAGTAAAGAATGGTATCCAATGGTAGCACGAGCTCAATTAAGTACATATGACCATTGAGGAAATTTAAATCTAATGATTGAAGGGAGTACAATGGAATTAGAATGCTGACATGGTTTTTCTGGGAAAAGGAGGCTTCATTGTCTCTCTCTGGAAATGTATTCTTTGGAATATGTTCTGGGGCTGTAATCTTGAAGGGAGCGATTGAGATAGAGGCATGTTTCTACCAAATTTAAAAGGCTGGGAAATGTAATGTTATGTTTGTTTTTCTTGTTTCCTAGAGACGATATCTTAAAGGGGTACACACATATGGAATATTAGAAGGTTTATTTTCTGAGTTTTAATTAAACACGTGAATTCTGACCTGGGATAAAACATGTAGAAAATGTTTGATGTTTTTTCTTTAATTTGTCTAATATAGTATGGAACACAACTATAAAAGGGTGGTATGACCTTTGACCTCCATCATGGCTTTCCGTTGTGGTCTGATCAGCCTCATGGGAGGGCCATTTGGATAATGAATTTAAGGTAATTTGTGATACTGATTTTAAGGTAAATTGAGTAATTGATAATTATGAATGAGTTTTTGTTCTTTGACATAGTTGTAATTTGAACCAATGAGAATAAAGAAATGGCATAGCCTTGGATTAATGGTAGACTTAAGTTAATTATTTAGAACCTAATCCAGGCCAACAGGACAGGGATATATGACATCTGTGGTGATTCAAGATTATTGATAGGATCGAGATAACCTTAAATCAACCTATGTAAGTACTTTAGAGATTGTCACCATAGACATGTTTTTTCTAAAATCCATGAGTTCAGATCATGCCAAACAGTGAGACACTTAGTCAATATTTGGTAACAACCCATATTTGATACTGACTGTTATGAGAGAGAGTGAAAGACAGATAGGAGGAAGGGCAGACAGAGGAGCCCCCCTGCACTGCTGATACCTTGAAGGTTTGGGAGCAGAGAGGAGAAGGTGGGGAAGGGGGGCCAGGAAATGAGCAAGATAGAGAGAGAGCAGAAGGAATTTGAGGCAAAACACAACCGGCCGAAATAGTAGCATTGACAGAGAATTGTTACAGGATAGCCATGAACAAACGCCCCGGGGAGAATTGGACATGTGGAAAATGAAATGGGCGATCCTACAAGATAATGCCAGACATAAGGATATGTCATTGTTTAGATATGCAGCAAGATTGATACCTGGGCAGAGCCAGGTATCAACCGGAGGGATGATGGCCCAGTGGCCTAGGCAGGTTAGGAAAGACGTCGTGGCCCATCGTGGCCTATGTGATAATGAACTAAAAAATATATAAAAAAAATAGTAATAGATAAGCTAAAATATTAGGTCAAGATATTATCCCTAGAGTTGGTTTACTAGAATATATTTCTTTAAATAATGGATGACATTCTAGCTAATCAGATAGAACAAATAGAATGACAGAGTTAGGGACCAGAAAAAGTAGGCATAGAAGTTGAAGATATACTAGCAGAACAAATGAGAAGAAGCGGGATAATTGTCATCAGCAACCGCTGAATAGCATAGCGCCTCAGTCAAATAATATTACTAAAAATATTCATATTCATGAAATCACAAGTGCAATATTGCAAAACACAGCTTAGCCTTTTGTTAATCCACCTATCGTCTCAGATTTTGAAATTATGCTTTACAGCGAAAGAAATCCAAGCGTTTGTGTAAGTTTATCGATCGGAGGACAAAACTTTAAGTACACTTAGCATCAGGTAGCTTGGTCACGAAAATCAGAAAAGCAATCAAATTAATAATTTACCTTTGATGATCTTCGGATCTTTTCACTCACGAGTCTCCCAGTTACACAACAAATGTTCCTTTTGTTCCATAAAGATTATTTTTATATCCAAAATACCTCCGTTTGTTTGGCGCATTATGTTCAGAAATCCACAGGAAAGAGCGGTCACGACAACGCAGACCAATTCCATATAATATCCGTAATGTCCACAGAAACATGTCAAACGTTTTTTATAATCAATCCTCAGGTTGTTTTTAAAATATATAATCGATAATATATCAACCGCAAATGTCTTTCACAGTAGGAGAGGGAAAAACAATAGCTGTCCAAATTCTGTTGCGCAAGCAAAACTCATGTGACCACTTGACGCGATGTTATCGTTCTGGCTCATTTTTCAAAATAAAAGCCTGAAACTATGTCTGAAGACTGTTGACACCCTGAGGAATCTGGTTGATATCCCTTTAAATGGAGCAATGGGAGGCTATGGAACATGGAGTTTTCAAAATAGAAGCCACTTCCTGGTTTGATTTTTCTCAGGGTTTCGCCTGCAATATCAGTTCTGTTATATAATATTTTGACAGTTTTGGAAACTTTAGAGTGTTTTTCTATCCTAATCTGTCAATTATATGCATATTCTATCATCTGGTCCTGACAAATAGGCCATTTACTTTGGGAACGTTATTTTTCCAAACATAAAAATAGTGCCCCCTAGCTTCAAGAGGTTAAAGTAATGATGGGATGCCGTTTCTCTTTGCTTATTTGTGTTTTCTTGCCATAATATGGACTTGGTCTTTTACCAAATAGGGCTATCTTCTCTATACCACACCTACCTTGTCTCAACACAACTGATTTGCTCAAACGCATTAAGAAGGAAACAAATTCCACACACTTTTAACAAGGCTCACCTGTTAATTGAAATGCATTCCAGTTGACAATGTCATGAAGCTGGTTGAGAGATGCCAAGAGTGTGCAAAACAGGCATCAAGGCTACTTTGAAGAATCTCAAATATAAAATATATTTTAATTTGCCACAGGTTGCCACAGGTAACCTAACGTTAGCTAGCATGCTAGCCTAGCAGGGTAAGTTAGCTAGCTAGCTAACATTACAGTCCTGTATTGAACTCTGAAAGTCGTCAGCTAAATCAAATAGCTATCTTTTGGTATACACATTGTCAATCAATTTCGCCAATTTCCTGGTAGTCACTGCTAGACCTTCAGCAGAGTATACAAGTTTGTTTGTTTGTTCTATCTATGACTGACGTTAGCTAACGTAAGCTAGCTAATGTTATCAAATAAAGAGTATCTCAATTTGGTAGCCATGTATTCCACCCTTATCTGGGAAACTCTCTGTTATTAAAAATAGAATTATAGCTAACTCACTCTGTGTGTTGGCAGCAATAATTAACGTGTATAAATCGTCTATGGTTGGTTAATTGGTTCTCAGCCAGTCTCAAATGGCTAGCAATCTCGCTGTTGCTGATAATCTTCCATTTTGTTGTTAAGGGAAAAAAATGGATTGCTGCTATCGCATCACTTCTTAGCTATGATTGAAATGGATCCCCCATCAAATCAGCCTAAAAATCCCTCTGATAATCTTTGGTCACTGCATTATTCTTGATAGCCGCAAGCCACTGGCAGAATCGGGATGAATCTCTGGTAGGTAGAATGTGAAAGATAAAACATTTTTACGCTTGTTTGTAATTAGCACAGCCAGGACAAGGACACCACGTGGGCATGATGAAGTGAAAAACTTACAGGGAAGAAAATCTTTCCTAGAGAAGTTCTGATATTACTGTGTGTTGGTCGTTGAAAGTAAACAATGCCATTATTCAAGTTTGTGGGCACACCCCCTTTTTCTAGTGGGCAGTATCAGCATTCGCTATGAATGCCAGCATTCGCTATGAATGTGGTTGACTATGAGCAGATCAATACACAGAGTCCAAACTTTCTGATTCTACTTGTGAAATGAAAATGGACAGTTGTGATTTTTATGATAAAAACACAATGTTGTTAATACTGTAGTAATGACTATATGACGTGGAAGAGCCAGAGTGAAGTTAATGCCTAAACTTAACCTTGCACACTTTGAAATTTGACATGTGAAAAAACATGGATGAAAGTTAAATTCTGAAGTGAGACTGTGACTTGCTGAGTCGCAGCAAGTCACCTTTAAAGTGACCCCCCCCCACCCCCCCCCCCCCCCACACACACACACACAACCACACACTTACGCACCTCTCCGCCAAACTAGAGTTGGTGTTCTGACACCCCATTCATCAACCAAGTCTATATATAGTTATTTAATTAGCAGCAGCACACTTAAACCAGACATAATCAGGCTCCACCCCCAAGACTACACACACGCACACAGACACACACGCACACACACACGCACACACATACACAGACATATATCTGTGTATGTGTGTGTCTCTCTCTCTGTTTCTCTCTCTCTCTTACTGAGCCATTCAAGCCTCCCACAGCAGACGTCTACTGTGCCATTTCTATCTATCTCTCCATCTCCATCTTCATCACTCTCTGTCTCTGTCTTCCACTCTCTCTATTTCGTTCTCTCTCTCTCCCTCTCTTTCTCACGCTCTGTCGAGCTCTGTCTATCTCTCTTTCTAATACACACACACTCCTCCCTTTTTCTCTCTCTCTCTCTCCCTCTCTCTCTCACACACACACACACACACACACACACACACACCATGTGACCTCAGTCTAATCATATCCCATTCATACAAAACATACATTTGTGTCCCATTCCCCTTTAGATTAAGGTTTGCTTCCCATTATAAGGGAAAGATTGTTCCTATTCTCCGTTGTAGAAGCAACAGGGAAACCCACGGATCATGCAGCGGGGCTGCATTTGTGACATCAACTGTCATTGTATTCAGTCTGCCTCATTCTGACAGATTTAACACGGATACCTTCACGCACACAAAGTTGGTGTGCATACACACGCACATACACAAATAAACATGTATAATAGGTTGACTGTCTACTGAGGGGAGTAAAATATTCTCATTATATGTTATATACAATATATTCGGTATCAATTGCTCTGAAAGGTAATTGTCTCTTGGTTAAATGGTGTGTGATTGATTAAAATGTTTCCCCCGTCCTCGCTACTCCAGTTCTCATGGCAACCCCCTGCTGGGTCCTCTCTCTGTGGAGGGGAGGTCCCTCTCAGCGCCTGATCAAAATTGAGCAAGACAAAATAAATAGAATAATACATCCCCTGTCAGGGAGAAGTGTGTTTGAGAATGATGTGTGTGTGTGTGTGTGTGTGAGAGAGTGAGTGAGTGAGTGAGTGAGTGAGTGAGTGAGTGAGTGAGTGAGTGAGTGAGTGAGTGAGTGAGAAGACTGTGTATGTGCAACAAATTTTGAAGTTGTTCAAAGTCACAAATGTTGAAGTGTTTGGTTACTTCTCTGTTTCATTCCAAGATTAAGTTTAGGCATTAACTCCGAATTCTTATGGTTAGGCATTAACTCCGAATGGATAAGGTAAGTGTTAAGATTTGGGATAAGCTTAAAAACAAAAATTTACTACACAACTTTCTATCATTTGATTCAAACAAGGAGGCAGGTGCATACGCCAATCCGTCATCCCCGTCCACAATGCCATAGCAAAACCAAAGCCTACTTGAAGGAAACAGCGCTCACTGTTGCCCCAAGTGGCCGGTTTCCACATCCTCTCCCGACATTCTCAGACATGGACGGACGTCGAAGTGTGTCAGTCATATTCACCCTCCTGAGCTCAGAAGGACGATTGGTGTTTCAGAGGTAGAGAAAAGATGAAACAGAGGTTGTTTTGATAACCGCAACAGTTCTGAGGGTGATTTCTAATGGTTATACAGTATTATGGTGAGTTATTCCTTAGTTAGATAGACATTCAGAGAGGCAAAGAGTTAAATAAAGGCAGAGAAAGAGTGTGAATTAGATACAATACAAGAGGCAAAGAGATTAACCTGTTAGAGCTCTAGGGGCGCTATTTCATTTTTGGATAAAAAACGTTCCCGTTTTAAGCGCGATATTTTGTCACGAAAAGATGCTCGACTATGCATATTCTTGACAGTTTTGGAAAGAAAACACTCTGAAGTTTCAGAATCTGCAAAGATTTTGTCTGTAAGTGCCCCAGAACTCATTCTACAGGCGAAACCAAGATGATGCATCACCCAGGAATTAGCAGAATTTCTGAAGCTCTGTTTTCCATTCTCTCCTTATATGGCTGTGATTGCGCAACGAATGAGCCTACACTTTCTGTCGTTCGCCCAAGGTCTTAGCAGCATTGTGACGTATTTGTAGGCATATCATTAGAAGATTGACCATAAGAGACTACATTTTCCATGTGTCCGCCTGGTGTCCTGCGTCGAATTCGGTGCGCAATTGCCAGCTGCTTCTACTTTACCATTTGATTCAGGGGAGAAAGCATGTGTCCAAGAACGATGTATCAATGAAGAGATATGTGAAAAACACCTTGATGATTGATTCTAAACAACGTTTGCCATGTTTTCAGTCGATATTATGGAGTTAATTTGGAAAAAAGTTCGCGTTTTGAGGACTGAATTTCGGATTTTTTTTGGTAGCCAAATGTGATGTATAAAACGGAGCTATTTCTAATACACAAGGAATCTTTTTGGAAAAACTGAGCATCTGCTATCTAACTGAGAGTATCCTCATTGAAAACATCAGAAGTTCTTCAAAGGAAAATGATTTTATTTGAAGGCTTTTATGTTTTTGTTAATGTTGCGTGCTGGATGCTAACGCTAATGCTAACGCTAAATGCTAACGCGAAATGCTAACGCTAGCTAGCTACTTTTACACAAATGATTGTTCTCCTATGGTTGAGAAGCATATTTTGAAAATCTGAGATGACAGTGTTGTTTACAAAAGGCTAAGCTTGAGAGATGGCATATTTATTTCATTTCATTTGCGATTTTCATAAATAGTTAACGTTGTGTTATGCTAATGAGCTTGCTGATAGATTTACACAATCCTGGATACAGGGGTTTTTTCATAGCTAAACGTGACGCAGAAAACGGAGCGATTTGTCCTAAACAAATAATCTTTCAGGAAAAACTGAACATTTGCTATCTGAGAGTCTCCTCATTGAAAACATCTGAAGTTCTTCAAAGGTAAATGATTTTATTTGAATGCTTTTCTGTTTTTTTGTGTAAATGTTGCCAGCTGAATGCTAATGCTAAATGCTACGTTAGCCATCAATACTGTTACACAAATGCTTGTTTTGCAATGGTTGAGAAGCATATTTTGAAAATCTGAGATGACAGTGTTGTTAACAAAAGGCTAAGCTTGAGAGCTAGCATATTTATTTCATTTCATTTGCGATTTTCATGAATAGTTAACGTTGCGTTATGGTAATGAGCTTGAGTCTGTATTCACGATCCCGGATCCGGGATGGGGAGATCAGAAAGGTTAAGATAAGGAGTGTTAAAGCCGAGAGACAGAGAACAGTTTCCCTTTTGAAACTTTAACTATTTGCTCATCGTTACAACACTGTACATAACCATAATATGACATTTGAAAGTCTCTATTCCCTTGAAACTTCTGTGAGTGTAGTGTTTACTGGTCATTTTTGATCGTTTAATTCACTTTTTTATCCATTTCATATGGATAAACATACATTTGAAGTCGGAAGTTTACATCCACTGAGGTTGGAGCCATTAAAACTTGTTTTTCAACCACTCCACAATTTTCTTGTTAATATACTACAGTTTTGGCAAGTCGGTTGGAACATCTACTTTATGCATGACACAAGTCATTTTTCCAATCATTTTTTACAGACAGGTTATTTCACTTCTAATTCACTGTATCACAATTCCAGTGGGTCAGAAGTTTACATACACTAAGTTGACTGTGCCTTTAAACAGCTTGGAAAATTCCAGAAGATGATGCCATGGCTTTAGAAGCTTCTTATAGGCTAATTGACATTATTTGAGTCAATTGGAGGTGTACCTGTGGATGTATTTCAAGGCCTACAGTTGAAGTCGGAAGTTTACATACACCTTAGCCAACTACATTTAAACTCAGTTTTTCACAATTCCTGACATTTAATCCAAGTAAAAATTCCCTGTTTTAGGTTAGGAAGGATAACCACTTTATTTTAAGAATGTGAAATGTCAGAATAAAAGTAGAGAGAATGATTTATTTCAGCTTTTATTTCTTTCATCACATTCCCAATGGGTCAGAAGTTTACATACACACAATTAGTATTTAGTAGCATTGCCTTTAAATTGTTTAACTTGGGTGTAACGTTTTGGGTAGCCTTCAACAAGCTTCCCACAATAAGTTGGGTGAATTTTGTCCCATTCCTCCTGACAGAGCTGATGTAACTGAGTCAGGTTTGTAGGCCTCCTTGCTCGACACACTTTTTCAGTTCTGGCCACAAATGTTTTGATAACTTTGGAAGTATGCTTGGGGTCATTGTTCATTTGGAAGACCCATTTGCGACCAAGTTATCACTTCCTGACTGATGTCTTGAGATGTTGCTTCAATATATCCACGTCATTTATATCCACTGCCTCGTGATGCCATCTATTTTGTGATCTATTCTGTTCATCTGTAAGGTGCCTCTTTGCTTGACATCATGGGAAAATTTAAAGAAATCAGCCAAGACCTCAGATATAAAATTGTAGACCTCCACATGTCTGGTTCATGCTTGTGAGCAATTTCCAAACTCCTGAAGGTACCACGTTCATCTGTACAAATAATAGTACGCAAGTATAAACACCATGGGACCACGCAGCCGTCATACTGCTCAGGAAGGAGATGCGTTCTGTCTCCTAGAGACGTATGTACTTTGGTGCGAAAAGTGCAAATCAATCCCAGAACAACAGCAAAGGACCTTGTGAAGATGCTGGAGGAAACATGTACAAAAATATTGTCATGATGTTGGCCTCTTTGGGTATAGCAAGCCCATCCCCCCCTCCCTGCCTCCCCCTTTCCTCCTTCAACTAGGTTGCTGTGGTCAGAGAGACATCGTAAATTCCTGAGAATCTCCTCATGGACACACAGTATAGAGAGAGTAGAATGTCATGGAGAACAAAGGAAATTCTTCCACCTCACAGAACTTGAGGTACGAACAAATTTCATGTTCCGGAGAAAGTATAAAAGATAGGTGAAGAATCCAGCTACGAACTGGTCCGTTTGTCACAACTTGGAGAAGCTCATAGGAGACGTGTGGCCACATTACCATAATGCTGTTTATATAATTGCCTCAGAAAAGAGGTTTACATCTAATTGTTGTATAAGATGAATGAGTGAGGATGATACTGTTTGTATAATTGTGTAATATGATTTTGGACTGTTTAATGAATAAAAACACAATTCCCTTTTGATTTAAACTCAATCAGAGGACCGCCCCTGAGCCCAGTTAGGGTCAGGCCTCCTGGGACAGCCCCTCTTCTGCCATTCCCGAATAAAACCCAACTGAGAAATTATCAACAGGCCGAGCTTACCTCAATTACGAGATGGCTATAGGTTGCAGACCATGTTTTTCTCCATTAGTAGACCATTGCTGAATCTTTTAACCATACCATGTGGTTAAACTCTTAGACAATCGATACCGACAGAATAAGAACAAGTCTTTGATATTAATTACTAATCTGCAGCTAGGAATTCGGTATAATTTAACGCGAAGAACGACAACCGCCGAAACATCTATTCTATAACGAATGTCACTCTGAACAATCCCCTCTAACCACAACCGAGAGAGAGTGGGAGAGAGACGGACAAAATAAATTTACTTTTCACCAGCGATCAAGACGACACACTGGACGTAAATATATATATTGATTGCAATTGTTCCCGAATGAGTGAGCGTTCATGTGCAAAGGATTAGCATTTCAATTGTTATAATTATCACTCTGTAGTGACTTCTTAGTTGACCCCCACTTCCCCTTTTGTCTAACAAGCCATCATGCCGGTTTAGCCCACTAGGGCACATTCTCCTATCATTTCATGTAACCACATTTACCTTGTTTGTTTGTTTATGCATTTCTGTGAATTACTTAGTTAGTAATAAATAAATGATTTAAGACAATTGATGTATCGATGACTCATAGTGAAGACTGGGTTCGTGCAGATAACCAACAATTTTCAACGTTTGGAATGAGACTAACGTGAGGTAAAGTAAATATTTAATTAATTCGAAGACTAATTGATCAGATAAAATATCTGAAAAGTTATTTTAGGAAATGATAAATTTGTAATCTGAATATTTTTCCTTGGTGCCCCGACTTCCTAGTAATTACGGTGACATGGTTAATCACGTAATACTTAATTACAAAGAATCTTTGATAAAAAATATAAGTCTTCAGTTAATGATAGTAAAGACACGACAGTATCCATATCCACAGTAAAACAAGTCCTATATCGGCATAACCTGAAAGCCCGCTCAGCAAGGAAGAAGCCATTGCTCCATAACCGCCATAAAAAAGCCAGACTACGGTTCACCCAACTTATTGTGGGGACCTTGTGGAAGGCTACCCAAAAAGTTTGACCCAAGTTTAACAATTTAAAGGCAATGCTACCAAATACTAATTGAGTGTATGTAAACTTCTGACCCACTAGGAATGTGATGAAAGAAATAAAAGCTGAAATAAATCATTCTCTCTACTATTATTCTGACATTTCACATTCTTAAAATAAAGTGGTGATCCTAACCGACCTAAGACAGGGAGCTTTACCTAGAATTAAATGTCAGGAATTGTGAAAAACTGAGTTTTAATGTATTTGGCTAAGGTGTATGTAAATGTCCTACTTCAATTGTTTGTTTCCCATGCCAAAAAAAAGCCCTTTGAACTGAGAGAGAGAAAGAGAAAGAGAGAGAGAAAGACATAGTAAGAAAGAGTGAGAGAGAGTGAAAGAAATTAGCTGGTGATGTTGGAGATGCCACATACTGTATATATGCACCTCTCTCTCATTCAATGCCAATGGGACAAGAGGGAATGAGAGTAAATCATTAGCTCGTTAGCCAGCTCAATTGTTCCAAAGATAATTTGCATCCTAAATGGCACCCTATTCCCTATGTTGTGCACTACTTTTGACCAGGGCCCATAGGGAATAGGGTGCCATTTGGAACACACTTGGCCTGTTATTCTCCCCCAGAACAGAGACTGATTTCAGACTCCTTGCCTCTGTAAAGGTTTGGGAAAACAGAATCCCAAATGGCCTGCAGTATTGTGCACTACTTTTGACCACAGCCCCTTAAGTGTTGTGGTCAAAAGCAGTGCACTACCTTGGAAATAGGGTGCCATTTGGAACACATTTGAATGCTAACAATGCTTTTTTCACTCCCTTTGTTGAAGTCTTTTGTGGTGACGTCAAAATTAGGTGTCGATGGGGACTTTGAGTAAGTCATGTTAGACTGATATTGGGGAGGTATGCACCCGAGTGGCACAGCGGACTAAGGCACTGCATCTCAGTGCAAGAGGTGTCACTGCAGTCCCTGGTTTGGATCCAGGCTGCATCACATCCGGCTGCGATTGGGAGTCCCATAGGGCGATGCACAATTGGCCCAATGTTGTCCGGGTTTGCCTGGGGTGGGCCGTCATTGTAAATGAGAATTTGTTTTTAACGGACTTGTTAAATAAAGGTTAAATAAAATGTACAAAATAAAAAGTACTTGTCTCCACAGAAACTACGAAAATATAAAGAAAATAAATGGTGTCGAACTTTATTATTTGTGTGTGTGTGTGTGTGTGTGTGTGTGTGTGTGTGTGTGTGTGTGTGTGTGTGTGTGTGTGTGACCCACAACCTGGCCTCAGAGCATTTCATATTGTTCTCTGTATAAATACGAGACACTCCATTTGGTGTGATATGTTGCATTTTGTATGCGTCACACCCTGATCTGTTTCACATGTCTTTGTGCTTATCTCCAACCCCCTCAAGTTGTCACCCATCTTCCCCATTATTCCCTGTGTATTCATACCTGTGTTCTCTGTTTGTCTATTGCCAGTTTGTTTTGTTTCGTGAAACCTACCAGCGTCTGTTCTTGCTCCTGTTTTCTAGTCCTTCCAAGTTTTGACCATTCTGCCTGCCGTTCTATACCTTACCCCACCTCACTGGGTTATTGACCCCTGCCTGCCCTGACCCTAAGACTGCCTGCCGTTCTGGACCTTTTGCACCATCTCTGGACTACTGAACTCTGCCTGCCTTTGACCTGTCATTTGCCTGCCCCTTTATTAGAAATAAATGTTTGTTTCTTTGACACTGTCTGCATCTGGATCATAGCTGAAACCTGATAGTACGAGCTGGACATTACTTACCCAGACTCGGACCAGCATCGCAACGCCATCTCCCCCCAAGGAGCCATCATTGGAAGGCACGAGGAGTTGCTTCGTGGTCTCATTGAAGGGTTCCAGACCTTGGCCGGATGCCATGACTGAGCATTTAACACATTGCTGGATTAATTCCGTGGATTGTCTGTTAGACAGCCTACCACAACAGTGATCTCCCAACCTACCACAGTGTCCCGAGAACCCTGCTTACCTCCTGTGGAGCGCTACTCTGGAGCTTCCAGAATGTGCTGGGCTTTTCTCTCCCAGTGCTCCCTCATTTTCGAGCTGCAGCCTTCTTCGTTCCCCTCGGACCGCTCGATGATGGCATACATCATAACGCTGATGTCCGGGAGGACACTAGCCTGGGCCACGGCGGTGTGGGAGCAAGAATCTGCTGTCTGCCTCAGTCTGGAGGAGTTTGTGGAGGAGGTTTGGAAGGTGTTTGATTCTCCATTGTCCGGGAGAGAGGCTGCTCGCAAGCTGCTCCAGCTACGTCCGAAGTATCCCGGAAATCCACGATGGCTCCATTGCCGAGAGAACCCGAGGCTACCCGAGTTCCCCCGAGAGCCTCCAAGGTCGGCCTATTCACCTCTTCCCGAGCCCATGCAATGAGGCAGAGCTAGGCTGTCTTCAGTTGAATGGCTATACAGGCTTCACACTAAGAGCTGCCTGTATTGCGGGACTACTGGTCATTTCGCCTCCACCTGTCCACTAAAAGACCAGGCTCACCGGTAGGAGTTAGTACTCTGGTGGGCCATATGGAGAACTTTTCCTCTTCTCTTACTCACATCCCTTTTCATGCCATGTTGCTGTGGGGGAACCTGTAGAAATCTTGCTGGGTAATCATCGATTCTGGGGCTGATGAGAGCTTTATGGACGCTGCCCTGGATTCTGAGCTGGATATCCCCATTCCCATGGATGTTAGAGCACTGGAGGGGTGCTCTATAAGCCGGGTCACCCACAATACTACCCCTATCAACCTACATGTGTCAGGGAACCACAGCGAGGTCCAGTTCCTGCTAATTAAGTCTCCTCAGGTTCCTGTGGTATTGGGATTCTCCTGGCTCACTCGACACAATCCCCTCATTGACTGGTCTGCCGGTGCCATCATGGGCTGGGACCAGTTCTGCCATGCCCATTGTTCAGTAAGGCCCGGGCCACTTCGCTGCCACCACACTGACCATATGACTATGGGATTTACCTTCTCCCAGGCACAACTCTGCCCCGGGGACGACTGTACTCTCTGTTGGGTCCAGAGACAAAAGCTATGGAGACCTAAATTGAGGACTCCCTAGCTGCTGGGTTCTGCCTACCCCGCCGGTGCAGGGTTATTCTTTTTGGAAAAGAAGGACAAAACCCTGTGCCAGTGCATCAACAACCGAGGTCTCAACGACATCACAGTGAAGATCCGCTACACGCTACCTCTCATCTCCTCAGCCTTCGAGCCGCTCCAGGGGGCCACCGTGTTCTCCAAGCTGGTCCAATGGAATGCCTACCACCTGGTGTGGATACGGGAAGGGGATGAGTGAAAAACTGCCTTCAACATGGCCAGCAGTCACTAAGATTATCTGGTCATGCCATTCTGCCTTACCAACACCTCTGCTGTGTTCCAGGCTCTGGTTAATGATGTTGAACCGGTTCGTCTTTATCTACCTCGATGACATTCTTGTCTTCACCTGCTCCATCGAAGAACACGTCCGACATGTTCTCCAACGCCTCCTGGAGAACCAACTTTTTGTAAAAGCAGAGAAGTGCGAATTCCATCACTCCACCATCCCCTTTCTGGGTTACATCATCACTGCAGGGAGTGTACAGATGGATCCTGGGAAGGTGAGAGCGGTAGTGGATTGGCCCCAGCCTATGTCCAGAGTCCAGCTGCAACGCTTCCTGGCATCCCCCTGTCTGCACTCACCTCTCCCAAGGTTCCGTTCATGTGGTCCCCAGCTGCTGACCGGGCGTTCCCTGGATCTCAAACACAGCTTCACCACAGCTCCCATCTTGGTTCCTCCTGACCCATCCCGCCAGCCCGTGGTGGAGGCCGATGCTTCGGATGTCGGAGTGGGGGCTGTCCTGTCCGAGCGTTCTGCCCTGGTCCTCAAGTTACATCCCTGAGCCTTCTTCTCCCATCGCCTCAACGCCATGGAGACGAACTAGGATGTGGAGAATCAATCACTTCTCGTGGTGAAGATGGCGTTGGAGGAGTGGAGGCAATGGCTGGAGGGGGCGGAACATCCTTTCATTGTGTGGACAAGAACCTGGAATATCTCCGCATCGCCAAGCACCTCAATTCCAGGCAAGCTAGGTGGGTCCTACTGTTCCTCCAGGTTTAACTTCTCCCTCTCATACCGGCCGGAATCCAACCCCGGGTGGGGCTCAGATAACCGTCGGACCCTGGCTTTTGCACGACAACGCCTTTCATGGCCTACCATGGTTCCTGACATCTCCACATTCGTCGCCGCTTGTATGGTCTGTGCACAGAACAAGACTCTTCTGCAAGCTCTGGCTGGTCTCCTCCAACCTCTGTCTGTCCCTCACCATCCCTGGTCTCACATCTCCCTGGACTTTGTCACAGGTCTCCCCCATCTGATGGCAACACCGCCTTCCTGACCGTGGTGGACCGGTTTTCCAAAGCCGCCAACTTCATTCCTCTTCCCAAGCTACCCTCTGTCAAAAAGACGGCCCAGCTCAGCTCTTCCCTGAGCAAGAATAAGGGGTCAGCACACCTTCGGCCCAGATGTTTGTTCACCACTGTCATCGTACCTGGAGGAGAGCCCGGTCAGTCCTCAAGACAACCTCCAAGTATCGATGACAAGCGGATCGCCACCGGACCCTGGCTCCCCGGTATCATCTCGGGCAGAAGGTTTGGTTGTCCACCCGGGATCTTCCCCTCCAGGTGGAATCCTGCAAACTCTCCCCCCGTTTTATCGGCCCTTTTCCCATCTCCAAAGTAATTAGCCCCTCTGCTGTTCATTGCCCCGTACCCTCTGTATACATCCCACCTTCCATGTTAAACCCATGTCTCACAGCACTTTGTCTCCTGTTTCTCTGTTTGTCTGTTGCCAGTTCGTTTTGTTTCGGGAAACCGACCAGCGTTTGTTCCCCTGCTCCTGTCTATTCTTGCTCCTGTTTTCGAGTCCTTCCCAGTTTTGTTAGTTCTGCCTGCCCTGACCCTGAGCCTGCCTGCCGTTCTATACCTTGCCCCACCTCACTGGGTTATTGACCCCTGCCTGCCCTGACCATGAGACTGCCCACCGTTCTGTCGTTTGCCTGCCCCTGTCTAGAAATAAAAGTTTTTTCTTCAACACTGTCTGCATCTGGGTCATACCTGAAACCTGATAGTATGTATGTATTAATTTATGGTTTCCATCACCCATTTCACACGATATGTTGCAAATTTGAAAACTTACAATATGTTACTAATTTGATAAACTTACTTTAATATGTTACGAATTTACAAGACATGTGATATGTTATGAATCCTAGTTAGGTGGCTAATGTTAGCTAGCTGGCTAACGTCAGCTAGGCTAAGGGTTAGGGTTAAGTTCGGGAGTTAGGTTAAAGGGTTAAGGTTAGGGTTAGCTAAACAGGTTAAGGTTAGGGTTAAGGGAAGGGTTAGCTAACATGCTACGTAGTTGCAAAGTAGCTAAACAGTTGTAAGTAGTTGAAAGGTTGCTATTTAGCTAAATTGCTGAAGTTGTCCATGATGAGTCTTCAGTGTACCAGATTTACCTTTACTATGTTACATCTGGTTTATGAGACCAAGTGGTTATATCTGCAGGGCAGCCAGGTTTAGTGTCATTAAATATAGTGTGGATGAAGCAGGTTGAATAAAGAGAAAAACAATACGTAAAATATTTTTTGTGCAATTTATATCAATAAACTACATTAAGGTTTTTCTTTCATTATTTTAGGCTATTTGACATTAGTGCATAATCCTAAGCTTGATGGCCTAACTTTACACTGCCAAATAGCCTACACCCAATCGCCAAATGCTTTAATGAACTGGCCGAAAAAGTTTATGTCGATCCACTGACGCAAAAACAACAATGTCAGAGTTTAATTCAATAAGAGAAAAGCTGTGAAATAGAGAGTTGAAACGAAATAGAAGGTAATGTATGAGAAAGATTTGGTGAAGTTATCAAAGAGGATGACAGCAGTGCCTATGTTAAGTGTGATGCTTGTGGCCCACTGGGCACACACTGGTTAAATCAATGTTGTTTCCATGTAATTTCAATTAAGTTGCATTGAACCAATGTGGAATAGGCTTTGAATTGATGTCTGTGCTCAGTGGGGAGGCGCTATATAAATTTGACAGTCACAATATGGGGACTTCAAATATGCCTATGGCAACTCAAGGGAACTGTAGCTTACTGTTCAGATGGGTTAATTGGAAACTGAAATCTGGACACTGACTGTAGGTCTGTATCCTCTCACATACTCTTGATATTATGCTACACCAATAAAATGATAGGCTCCACCAAATGTAGGCTACATTTTGACTCAGGAACAGGAGTGGAGAAATAGGATTTCAACCACATAAAATATGCTTCCAAGCTGAACTGAAATCTTATCAGAAACATATTGGGTCGTTTTCACAACTTTATTATTTCCTTACAACCGGTGAAACTGAAGTCATTTGGAAATGTTGCATAGAAAATCTTTCCCTTTTTTTGTTTTTGTATTGCATTTTCTCTGTCCCTAAAGGTATTTGCTCTACGAAAGAAGCATAGATGACAGAGAACTAGATTGAATCATTCATTCTATCATTTATGACATTATTCTGGTGATTAAGGGTTTTATTTTCTATTCTAGTGCAACATAATGTATAATGACAAAAGAGAAGTGGCATGTCTCAAATTACAGATAGGTTCACTAACATAATGTCAGAAATAATAAGCAGAAACAAAAAATCCAGCACCCCCTGTCCAAAAACAATATGCCTTCTCTAACTGTACCCTACAGCGCATTTTATATACTTGCGGGTTAGGGTTGGATGAGGGCCTCAGATTTTCACTTTATCACATATAGTGGGACGGTTGCGGATGGGTTATTAGCAATTGCGGGTAGGTGTGGTTGAACAAACATCTAAGCGGTGCACCACTAGTGCGTGTGGTGATGCAAAAATTGATGGTGTACATTATCTCGGTACCAGTCCGGGCTGAATGTCTCTTGCTGAGCACAGGAATTAAAAAGGAGAGGGACGAAATGAAACAGTGACAGAGACTCTAAACTCAGTGTGTGTGCACCTGTGTGTGTGTGTGTGTGTGTGCACATGCATATGTGCGTGTGTGCATTATACAGTAGGTAAATAAGTAGGAAACACTCATCTCAGTCGGAGCTCTTCCTCTTCCTATCTGTATCGTTATTGATATCTCCTGTATTCTCCTGGGGCTCCATTAATGGGAGATGAGTGGTTGTTCCCTGCTCCTACTGCTGTTGCTGCTGTTAGATCTCCTCTACCTAGCTTAGTGTTAGTGTGTGTGGGGGGGGATTGTTTGTTTTTTGTTTAGATCAGCTCAGGGGTGGATTGGCCATCTGGCAATTTTGGCAAATGTCAGATGGGCTGGACCATTTTGTGCTGGGTGAGCTGCAGGCGGCTCAGTCAAAGGCTCACATGATTTGTTTGTTTTAATTGCACAATTTCTCTCACAATTTATAATGAGCCTTTGACTGATCAGTGGGCAACACTCTTTATACATTTATTTATACATTTATATATTACGTCACACACATGGTAACTCCTCTTTATGATTCATCCCCT
The DNA here is from genome assembly GCF_013265735.2 of Oncorhynchus mykiss. NCBI lineage: Eukaryota > Metazoa > Chordata > Actinopteri > Salmoniformes > Salmonidae > Oncorhynchus > Oncorhynchus mykiss. The sequence continues at coordinate 79,822,069 of NC_048569.1, forward strand.
CTGGCATTTAGCCACTGTTATCTTTTTGCCTTGCACTAATGTTTCATATTCAGGCATAGAAACTTTAGCGCCACAGCAATAGTTTCTAAGACAGGTCCATGCATGTAGGTCAGAGACGTAACCATAGCAACAGTAAATATTAGGCCATACCACTGGTACAGAAATAAACAGTCATGTCCACTCCCCAGACAGGTGCATGTCTAATTGTGTCTAATGACCCAGACGCACATACAGAGTGCACTATTCTAGCTGTCTCCTCTGAAATGAACACACATGTTCTGGAAAATACTCAGTAGGTGCAGGTGGACCTGTTTGCCTCCCTGGACAATAAACACTGCCCCCTGTGGTACTCCATGTCGGAGCTACCAGGGCCTCAGGGCTTGGATGCTCTGGCTCATGATTGGCCATGGCTGGAGCTTACGCATTCCCCCCTTTTCCCCTGATCCAGGCTGTGCTGGACAGGACCAGTATGGCAGAGAATTGTTTGCTTCTAGTGGCCCCATACTGGCCCAGACAACCGTGGTTCAGCCTTCTCCTGTCCATGTTGTCTGGGACACCTTGGCAACTTCCCCTGAGACCGGACCTGCTGTCTCAGGTCGGGGGAACTCTGCGGCATCTGAGGCCGCACCGCCTCAGTCTGTGGGCTTGGCCACTGAACTGCACCAACAGTCCATGTTAGGACTACAGGAGGGTGTAATGAACACCATGCAGAGAGCAAGGGCGCTTGTTACAACCGCAGCATACCAGTTGTGCTGGCGGATGTTCTGCTCTTGGTGCACTGGTATTGAGGTTGTGCCCGAGTCATGCGGGTGCAGTATGTCCTCCAATACCTGCATTCTCGCTTGGATGAGGGCTTGGCAGCCTCTACACTGAGAGCATATTTGGCCGCTATATCTGCCTGCCATGCGGGGTGAATGGACAGGCCAGTGGGGCACCATCCCTTGGTCTCCAGGTTTATGAAGGGGGTTCATCGCCTGCATCCAGCTAGGACCCGCTCAATAGTGAGCTGGGATCTGTATGTGGTCTTGGCAGCTTTGGCAAAGCCGCCTTTCAAACAATTGGAGTCTGCCTCCCTGAAAACACCTCTATATGAAGGTGGTTTTCTTGATAGCGATTACTTCCATGAAGAGGATGGGTGAGCTTCGGTAAGTTCTTAGTGCTGGAGGGAGGAGTATATCTTTCCGCCCCAACCCTTCATTCCTCCCAAAGGTTCTGTCAGACAGGCATGTGACCATCCCTTTTTATCCTGTCTCCCCTGCGTCTCGGGCAGTGATGTGGGAGTCTGGGCCCCCATGAGGGAACAGGCTGCCTATGTGGAGCGGACACGGTCAGTGAGAACAACAGACCAGCTCTTTGTCTCACTGGATCGTGGACACAATTACGACAGCATACCTCCTGGCTGGCAGGCCAGTGCTGGGATCTGTGGTGGCACATTCAACATGAGCTGTGGCTGCGTCCTGGGCTCTACTGAGAGGAGTGCCCCTCGCTGATATCTGTGCTGCGGCCAGCTGGGCTTCCTCTTGCACCTTTGATAGGTACTATCAGGTAAATGTGGCACCTCCCTCTGCAGTGGGTTCAGCGCTCCTGGGCGCCGCCTCCCCTTCCAGGGACTGTGACGAGACCCCACTTCCACATTGACGGCCCCTGCGTCTCGGTCACAGGGCTGAGGATTTGCCGCTGGCTGGCCAGGTCCCTCTAGCACTGAATAATCTGGTACGGGTATACCAATATATTGGAGTGATCCAATATAGTGAAATATAACGAAGGTTACGTATGTAACCACGGTTATGTGAGCTACATGGATCACTCCAATCCTCTACGGTGCTAGAGGCACCTCAAAAATGATGTAGATAATGTGTGCCGCGGCCATGGGTCTATATATACGGGCGGACCCCAGCCATGATGCAGGTGTACATGGGAGTAAATCTGTAAATCCTCACCTTGGATGTAAACCGCCTCGGAGTGATACCAATATATTGGAGTGATCCATGTAGCTCACATAACCGTGGTTACATACCTAACCTTTGTTTCAAGTCCTGCCACAACATCTCAATAGGCTCTATGCATTATACCGCCTCCAACATTCTAATTTACTTCCTACCGGGTTGATGACTTCCGGAGCGATTTCTGCTATTATTTTTATCATTAGCTCACTAGCTATCTAACTGTCGTCAATGCATTTCTAACTGAAATAGTTTGCGATGACTATGTTTAAATTAAAGCCTGGTGAAGGAAGTGCTAATGAACATTGTTCAGGGCCTCTGTGTTCAGTTTCTTCCAAATGTAATGGTATTGTGAGCTTCCATAGTTTCCCGGTCGATGTAGAGATCAGAAAAAGGAACTGATCGCCCAACACGGCTTAGGTCTACAGCGAGTTGCTGGTTCTGACAAGGATATACATTTTTACACAAGGTACAGTAATGATTTATTATTATCCAGCATTACTATTGTTTATTATTTACTATGAATTATTATTATTATTATCCCAAAGTCCATCTTACCTTAAAGAACATGTTCATTGTTATTTAAAACTAGGCTAGCATCTCTTAGCGTATGTAGGCACATTGAATGTATATTGTCTTTACATTAGTTTTCAGTTAACCCCCAAAAATGCTCCCAGGTCATTGCTGCAAATAAGATTTGGTTCCCAGGTTAAATAACGGAACATTTAAAACAAATTCACTGCTGTGATGACAGCTGCTGTGAATTACAGTACGAATTGCAGTAACAATAAAAACAGGCTACAATAGCAGCTAGGTCATGTCTAGTGCTACTTGATGCTTAGAGAAGATGGGCAGTAATAGTAATGAGCGTTTTTGGTATTCAAATACTCTGGGTCCATCTTTAGATTTGCAAACTACACCCACCTTATGGCCTTCTGGCACTTGATTGAGTGGGCAGCAGAGACCAAGTTCATAAGGGTCACAAGTACCAATCCTTCTGAAACAAGTGTTACTCAAAGATAACCTGTAAGGGACAACTTCATTAAATACTTAAGAGAATATGATTTGATCTTACTGTAATTGTTAAACAATATTTTGTTTTTGTTATAGACCGAACATAAGGACTATATTGTACTAAAACTGTTTTCTTTACGTTCAGACACCACCATCAATCGACGAGTTCTTCTTGTTTATGACTCATCTGTCGCTGGGTCTGAAGCAGAAGGATTTGGTCCATAGGTTCAACATCCACCAATCGACAGTGAGCCGGATTGTCATCTCTTGGGCCAACTTCCTCTGATGTCTGCTTGGATCAGCACAGATATGGCTCCCCAAGGAAACCATCAAAGGCCACCTGAGTTCAAGGACTATCCAGACACCCAGGTAGTGACCGACTGCACTGAGCTCCACTGCCAGACACCATCTTCCCTACTACTGCAGAGTGAGGTGTTTTCTTCCTACAAGTCACACTGTACCTTTAAGGGCATGTTGGGAATGTCACCACATGGAGCTGTCACTTTTATGTCATCGTTGTATGCTGGATCTGTGAGTGACGAGGAGATCTTCAAGCAGTCTGGAATTATTTCCTTACTCACCCCTGACATGGCCATTACGGTGGATAAGGGCTTTCTCGTAGATGACATTGTTCCGTGCAAGGTCTACCAGCCAGCCTTTGTCAAGACGCACACAGATGCCAACGCATGAAGTTAGGGAGACCAAATCCATTTCCAGGCTGAGAGTGCATGTTGAAAGAATGATCCCCAGAGTAAAAGGAGCACAGGCTGTTTGACACAGTCATCTCCCTGACTGACCATCTCAGGCAGCATCAACCAGTTATTTGTAGTGGCGTGCCTGTTGGTCAAATATCAAAACTGACCTTTGGTCAGAGCATGGGCCAAGCCAGTGTAAATGTACATGTGTTCATTTTCTTGCAGCAAAATAATAATTTGTTTAATAATTTATTTACGACATGTATCAATCATTTGTGTTGTAGGGAATATCAGTTTGTGTGGAGGCAATGAGTTTAGGGGTGGGGGAAAGAAATCAAGTTAACACAGAATAGCCAGAATGCAAGATTGAATATAATGTTAGAGATGTGTAATGGATAAACTGAACTGTTGAACATTTGCTGAAATAATTATTTTTAAACAAATCTATTCTACTGTAGTTTTCTTCACAAGAACATCAATAGTTATTTTTCATAAAACCACTAAACTTGGCACCCATGCATGGGATCCATTCAGGTGCGAGAGACACTTCTGCAAGTAGTGGTAAAAATAAGTGGTCAACCTTCTCTCTTATAGTTTTTGAAACCTGTAGATCTTTATATATCCTTTCAACTAGGATGTCCCCTTGTGCACAGATGACAAAGTCACACCAGCTACAACCTGTGAGAAGGATTTGACCTTGCACCTGCCAGTAGTAAGCATGAGATCTCTTCAACTTCAGCTCTCCATTCTGTATCTTCAGGTAAGGACATCAGCTCCCCATTCTGTATCTTCAGGTAAGGGCATCAACTCTCCATGCTGTATCTTCAGGTAAGGGCTAGCCCCCTCTTCATCTCCATGGTCTGCATACCAGATCCCTTGAACATCCACTTAGCTAGGCGGTCAGCTGAGGTCTCTCCCTGGAAATGGCAAACTCTCGGAAACGAGAGGATGTTATTCTCATTTTTCTAAACTGATGCCATTCCGGGCTGCTGCTCTGCTCCCTTGTAGCAACCTGGACTTTGTGTGACATTTCGTGTTTCTAATGCTTTGACATGGAACTTCTCCTGATGGCTAAGGACGTAATCACACTGGGAAGCCTGAAGCCTGTATCCATCTAATGGAAGTATTGGTGGAGAAGGGACATCGGCAATCTTCACAATTTCACGGGTCTTTGGCTGTGGAAGTTGATAGGACAGCACACTGCCAGCTTGCACTGGCCCAAAGGCGGCCTCAACCAGGGGCACGTCAGCTGACATTTCCATTGTTGTCACAAGAGGGGCAGTAAGTAGAGAAAAGTTGGCATATGTTTCTGAGACGCGGAGAAGGTCCATGTCAGGCATGTATCCATTGAGCGCTTTGTAGAGAGAACTTCTGCAAAACATTTTAAATCCTTAACATCAGGTTGGAGAGATTACTATGACAAAGACTCTTGTAACTTTCCAGAAACAGCAAAAGACCAAAAGTTCAAATAAAATTGATTAAAATATATAGATGATGTATTTCCCCCCAGTCTTTTCCCCAAACATTTGTCATTACATCGTAAAGATGCTATCATCATGATGCTTATCATCTGGACACAACAAAAAATCACTAGAAATGTTTTTCTAAAATGTTTCCATTCTAGGAACCTCCAACGTACCTTATTCCATCAGCACACGAGTTAGTAGGTTTACAGAACTCTATCCCATCAACCGGACCTGGCTTCAACACCCTAATTAACAAGGATTTACTGTTACATAGGCTGAATACTTTTCAGGTGCATTTTCTTATGGTTATTGATGGACTCACAAGTGTTCTTGGCTTGTGCCAATGCTGTTCTGTGTCTGTGCAGCTGTGAACTGGTGGTGCAGCAAGAATGTTTAGTTGAGAGTAGTGCGCTGTCTGGTAAAGAATGGCCACCAGAGGATTGCACACAGCACTTCCTGCAACACAGGAGCAGTGGCTTTGAACCACTATCACCAGTACGGAGTGCTTTAACATCATCTGTGAAGCTACGTGTGATGAAAGACTGAAGTGAGAAAAAAGAATGATGCGGCCCATTAAAACAATAAACATAATAGTGTCTAATCTTCTTAACTAGGCGGTCATTTAACTATACAGGAATACATTGTGTCTCAGTAACACAATTACCAAACACTGCATCAACAGATCTTTACCAAATATCCTCAAATAACCTCAATCATTAATATCTATCTATTGTTAAGATTAAACGTAGTCACTGTCTCCAACACATTTTGACCATAATGACAGCGTCCCACAGGAGATGTTTATCAATGTCCCTAGTAGCTCAAGTGACGCACCCCTCCTAGGGATGGCATGGAAGAGAACCAGTAAGCCAGTGACTCAGCCCCTGTAATAGGCTTAGAGGCAGAGAATCCCAGTGGAGAGAGGGGAACCGGCCAGGCAGAGACAGCAAGGGTGGTTCGTTGCTCCATTCACCTTCACACTCCTGGGCCAGATTGCACTCAATCATATGACCCACTGAAGAGATGCGTCTTCAGTAAAGACTTTAAGGTTGAGACCGAGTCTGTGTCTCTCACATGGGTAGGCAGACCATTCCATAAAAATGGAGCTCTATGAGAGAAAGCCCTTCTTCCAGCTGTTTGCTTAGAAATTCTAGGGACAGTAAGGAGACCTGCGTCTTGTGACCGTAGCGTACGTGTAGGTATGTACAGCAGGACCAAATCGGAAAGATAGGTAGGAGCAAGCCCATGTAATGCTTTGTGGGTTAGCAGTAAAACCTTGAAATCAGCCCTTGCCTTAACAGGAAGCCAGTGTAGGGAGGCTAGCACTGGAGTAATATGATAAAATTGTTTGGTTCTAGTCAGGATTCTAGCAGCCGTATTTAGCATTAACTGAAGTTTATTTAGTGCCTTATCCAGGTAGTAGTCTAACCTAGAAGTAACAAAAGCATAGATTCATTTTTCTGCATAATTTCTGGACAGAAAGTTAATGATTTTTGCAATGTTACGTAGATGGGAAAAAAGCTGTCCTTGAAACAGTCTTGATATGTTTGTCAAAAGAGAGATCAGGGTCCAGAGTAACTCCAAGGTCCTTCACAGTTTTATTTCAGACGACTGTACAACCATCAAGATTGATTGTCAGATTCAACAGAAGATCTCTTTGTTTCTTGGGACCTAGAACAAGCATCTCTGTTTTGTCCAAGTTTAATAACCTCTTATGGCTGCATCCCTTTGTTCTCAATTTCTGCCTGAAGACATACCCTAATCTAACTGCCTGTAGCTCAGTCCCCAGAGGCAAGGATATGCATATTCTTGGTATCATTTGAATGGAAACATTCTGAAGTTTGTGGAAATGTTCATTGAATTTAGGGGAAAATAACACAGTAGATCTGGTGGAAGAAAAGAGAAAGAAAGAGCATACGTTTTCTGTTTTTTATTGTTGTAGCATCATCTTCCACGTGTACTAGAATAGCCACACAGTCAGATAGGATGCTGAAGATAATTTTGATGGATAAAACACAAGAGGGCAACTGTAGGTGTGCAAAGTTTCAGACTGATAACTTCAGGAATGGGTGAGCTACATGACATTTAGCATGAAGTCACCCAGGTGTCCCACACAAGTTGCCCAAATGTACCCAAGTGTCCAAATTGGTGAAATGACCTATAACTATATACAACAGTGCAAATAACTATATACAACATATCAAAAAGCAATTCTAACACACACACAAAACATTTTTTTTAAAATATATATTCGAAAATAAATATTAAAAAAAAAACAGTACACCCTTTGGAAGTCCTCGACACAATATTTTGCTGCCTGTGCCATGTCCCATAGCAGTCTTTTCTGATGTAAAGCAGAGGCAAACTGAACCAAGTGGTGCAGGGCCCTTTTGGCCCTGAGGCACAGTCATGCCTGCAGTAATGAACTGTGGCATATGAACACCACTGGGGGCAGAGGTAGAGCAGGCAGCTTGGCACCCAGTCGGAGTCGCTATCACTGTGAAAGAAAACATTAACAAAACATTTGTATTGTATGAGCCTTTTATCATCACATAAAATAAACAGATATGTATTGTATAGAGCAGAGGGAACAATCACTAAGGTGAAGTGCTGTTCCATTCAACTCATTGTTGTGGGCCTGCCCTCCCCTGAACAGCACCCAATTGCTATTTCATATGGAAATTGAGAGGAGTAGCAGGTGCAGTGGCCATGTGTGTGTTTGCTGTTCTACTCCATTCCATTTGAATAAAAAAATTGAAAATATAATCTGACATGGAAAATATATATATCTGACATGGAATATATATATATATATATATATATATACACACATACATATACACACACACACACCCAAACAAACCAACACACACACACACACACACACACACATTTCATTGCAAATTTTTGCAAAAAAAAATAATATTTATATTTATATTTCATAAAACGGCATTAGCACTTACCCGTCCAGAAGTACGTCCTGTCCTTGCAGAAACAACTCCTCAGTTCCTGTTTGAATCATAACACTCAAAGATTCCTCAAACAAAAAATCTGTCTCACTTTCACTTTTTCACTTTAGACTTTGCTTTTCCTGATTTATTCGCCATGATGTCTTCAATTAAATCGTTGAAAATACAACTTTCCGAAATACTGCTGCACATAACAAGCGTCACAGCAAGTCCTCTGATAGTCAAGGCGAGAATGGAGTTCCTTACGCGTGCATTTACAAACAAGGAATGGTGGTCCAACCCAAAACCATTACATACTGGCGTTTACCTCAGCTCATTGGCTATCTACCCAGCTAGATTTCAAGAAGATCAGTGGTCATTTTGGTATTTTATATATAGTTATTCCATTCAAAATGTATAACTTCACCAATTTGGCCACTTGGGTACATTTGGGCTACTTGTGTGGGACACCTGGCTGACTTCATGATAAATGTCATGTAGCACACTCATGGAAGTTATCATTCTGAAACTTTGCACAAGTACTGTTGCCCTCCTATGTTTTTCACTGAAATTGTCCCCATCATCCTATCTGAATGTTTGTTTTATCTTGTTCATTTTAAAGATGATGATACAACAATAAAAATAAAAAACATATGGTTTTTTTCATTGTATTATCTAAACCAGATCTATTGTGTTATATTCTCCTACATTCAATTGACATTTACACAAACGTCAGAGTGTTTTCTTTCAAATGGTACCAAGAATATGCATATCCTGGTTCTGTTAGATTTGGGTATGTCTTCAGGCAGAAATTGAAAAAAGTAGGGGGGTAGCTCTAAGAGGATTTTGTACTAAAACACTTGAGTTACTCTCTTGATCCTAGGTCCTGGCAGAGTTGTGCAGACTCAGGACAACTGAGCTTTGGAGGAATACGCAGATTTAAAGAGGAGTCCGTAATTTGCTTTCTAATGATCATGATCTTTTCCTCAAAGAAGTTCATGAATTTATTACTGCTGAAGTGAAAGCCATCCTCTCTTGGGGAATGCTGCTTTTTAGTTAGCTTTGCGACAGTATCAAAAATAAATGTCGTATTGTTCTTATTTTCCTCAATTAAATTAGAAAAATAGGATGATCGAGCAGCAGTGAGGGCTCTTCAATACTGCACGGTACTGTCTTTCCAAGCTTGTCGGGAAGACTTCCAGTTTGGTGTGGCGCACCAGCTGTAAGTCGCTTGGGGTATGTCTCTATCAGTTTTGCACATCGAGAGACTGACATTTTTTCCCATTCCTCCTTGCAAAACAGCTCGAGCTCAGTGAGGTTGGATGGAGAGCATTTGTGAACATCAGTTTTCAGTTCTTTCCACAGATTCTCGATTGGATTCAGGTCTGGACTTTGACTTGGCCATTCTAACACCTGGATATGTTTATTTTTGAACCATTCCATTGTAGATTTTGCTTTACGTTTTGGATCATTGTTTTGTTGGAAGACAAATCTCCGACCCAGTCTCAGATCTTTTGCAGACTCCATCAGGTTTTCTTCCAGAATGGTCCTGTATTTGGCTCCATCCATCTTCCCATAAATGTTAACCATCTTCCCTGTCCCTGCTGAAGAAAAGCAGGCCCAAACCATGATGCTGCCACCACCATGTTTGACAGTGGGGATGGTGTGTTCAGCTGTGTTGCGTTTACGCCAAACGTAAAGTTTTGCATTGTTGCCAAAAAGTTCAATTTTGGGTTTCATCTGACCAGAGCACCTTCTTCCACATGTTTGGTGTGTCTCCCAGGTGGCTTGTGGCAAACTTTAAACAACACTTTTTATGGATATCTTTAAGAAATGGCTTTCTTCTTGCCACTCTTCCATAAAGGCCAGATTTGTGCAATATACGACTGATTGTTGTCCTATGGACAGAGTCTCCCACCTCAGCTGTAGATCTCTGCAGTTCATCAAGAGTGATCATGGGCCTCTTGGCTGCATCTCTGATCAGTCTTCTCCTTGTATGAGCTGAAAGTTTAGAGGGACGGCCAGGTCTTGGTAGATTTGCAGTGGTCTGATACTCCTTCCATTTCAATATTATCGCTTTCACAGTGCTCCTCGGGATGTTTAAAGCTTGGGAAATCTTTTTGTATCCAAATCCGGCTTTAAACTTCTTCACAACAGTATCTCGGACCTGCCTGGTGTGTTCCTTGTTCTTCATGATGCTCTCTGCGCTTTTAACGGACCTCTGAGACTATCACAGTGCAGGTGCATTTATACGGAGACTTGATTACACACAGGTGGATTGTATTTATCATCATTAGTCATTTAGGTCAACATTGGATCATTCAGAGATCCTCACTGAACTTCTGGAGAGAGTTTGCTGCACTGAAAGTAAAGGGGCTGAATAATTTTGCACGCCCAATTTTTCATTTTTTGGTTTGTTAAAAAAGTTTGAAATATCCAATAAATGTCGTTCCACTTCATGATTGTGTCCCACTTGTTGTTGATTCTTCCAAAAAAATACAGTTTTATATCTTTATGTTTGAAGCCTGAAATGTGGCAAAAGGTCGCAAAGTTCAAGGGGGCCGAATACTTTCGCAAGGCACTGTATATGTGAGTAGAGTGCTGTCAATATAAGGTCAAGTCAAATGTGAGTGTGGGTGTGTGTCTCTGCCGGCCGGCCTGCCTGACTGTCAGTCAGTTGCTACTCAAAGCATAGTCTACCTCGGTCAGTAGAGCGTTGCATGGCAATGAACTTGGCTCCTACTTCGACTGGCAGACTTTTCCTGGCCTCAACTATGGTCAGCAGACTGCACTGAGGGGTGAAGGACAGTAAGGGGAACTGATAGGTACTCACCTCTCCTGCAATAGAAGTGTTGAAGGCAGAATAAAGCATCTTTAATGGTGATTGAATGTGAGATAAATCCTAGCCAATAGTTGAGAAGAGCTTCTGCTGCTAGGCTAATCCCAGATCTGTATGTCCACTCACCCTCATCTACTAATCATAGAACAGGGGGTCAATCTGAAGTTATAGAAAGGATGAGGGAGAGAGATAATTCACCATGAGATTTAGGATCAGGTCCACTCTGTCCAGTTAATAGTATTCATGATGATCTTACCTTTCGAAAATTCTAAATCTGGATTGTTATCTTAGGTCAAAGTGGACCCTGTACATTAACCAAATATAAATGAATACTGTAAATCCATATGTACAGTGCATTCAGAGCTGTTGCCTTTTTCCAAATGTTGTTACTTTACAGCCTTATTCTAAAATGGATTAAATTGGGTTTTTTCCTCATCAATCTACACACAATACCCCATAATGACAAAGCAAAAAGAGGTTTTCAGACATTTTAGCAAATTTCTTAAAAATAAAAAAACTTAAATATCATATATACAGTGCCTTGCGAAAGTATTCGGCCCCCTTGAACTTTGTGACCTTTTGCCACATTTCAGGCTTCAAACATAAAGATATAAAACTTTATTTTTTTGTGAAGAATCAACAACAAGTGGGACACAATCATGAAGTGGAACGACATTTATTGGATATTTCAAACTTTTTTAACAAATCAAAAACTGAAATATTGGGCGTGCAAAATTATTCAGCCCCGTTAAGTTAATATTTTGTAGCACCACCTTTTGCTGCGAATACAGCTGTAAGTCGCTTGGGGTATGCCTCTATCAGTTTTGCACATCGAGAGACTGAATTTTTTTCCCATTCCTCCTTGCAAAACAGCTCAAGCTCAGTGAGGTTGGATGGAGAGCATTTGTGAACATCAGTTTTCAGTTCTTTCCACAGATTCTCGATTGGATTCAGGTCTGGACTTTGACTTGGCCATTCTAACACCTGGATATGTTTATTTTTGAACCATTCCATTGTAGATTTTGCTTTATGTTTTGGATCATTGCCTTGTTGGAAGACAAATCTCCGTCCCAGTCTCAGGTCTTTTGCAGACTCCATCAGGTTTTCTTCCAGAATGGTCCTGTATTTGGCTCCATCCATCTTCCCATCAATTTTAACCATCTTCCCTGTCCCTGCTGAAGAAAAGCAGGCCCAAATCATGATGCTGCCACCACCATGTTTGACAGTGGGGATGGTGTGTTCAGCTGTGTTGCTTTTACGCCAAACATAACGTTTTGCATTGTTGCCAAAAAGTTCAATTTTGGTTTCATCTGACCAGAGCACCTTCTTCCACATGTTTGGTGTGTCTCCCAGGTGGCTTGTGGCAAACTTTAAACAACACTTTTTATGGATATCTTCAAGCAATGGCTTTCTTCTTGCCACTCTTCCATAAATGCCAGATTTGTGCAATATACGACTGATTGTTGTCCTATGGACAGAGTCTCCCACCTCAGCTGTAGATCTCTGCAGTTCATCAAGAGTGATCATGGGCCTCTTGGCTGCATCTCTGATCAGTCTTCTCCTTGTATGAGCTGAAAGTTTAGAGGGACGGCCAGGTCTTGGTAGATTTGCAGTGGTCTGATACTCCTTCCATTTCAATATTATCGCTTGCACAGTGCTCCTTGGGATGTTTAAAGCTTGGGAAATCTTTTTGTATCCAAATCCGGCTTTAAACTTCTTCACAACAGTATCTCGGACCTGCCTGGTGTGTTCCTTGTTCTTCATGATGCTCTCTGCGCTTTTAACGGACCTCTGAGACTATCACAGTGCAGGTGCATTTATACGGAGACTTGATTACACACAGGTGGATTGTATTTATCATCATTAGTCATTTAGGTCAACATTGGATCATTCAGAGATCCTCACTGAACTTCTGGAGAGAGTTTGCTGCACTGAAAGTAAAGGGGCTGAATAATTTTGCACGCCCAATTTTTCAGTTTTTCATTTGTTAAAAAAGTTTGAAATATCCAAAAAATGTCGTTCCACTTCATGATTGTGTCCCACTTGTTGTTGATTCTTCACAAAAAAATACAGTTTTATATCTTTATGTTTGAAGCCTGAAATGTGGCAAAAGGTCACAAAGTTCAAGGGGGCCGAATACTTTCACAAGGCACTGTACATATGTATTCATACCCTTTACTCGCTGCACAGCTATTTTCAGGTCTCTCCAGAGATGTTTGATCGGTTCCAAGTCTGGGCTCTGGCTGGGCCGCTCAAGGAGATTCAGAGACTTGTTCCAAAGCCCCTCCTGCATTGTCTTGGCTGTGTGCTTACGGTCGTTGTCCTGTTGAAAGGTGAGCCTTCGCACCATTCTGAGGTGCTGAACGCTCTGGAGTAGGTTTCCATTAAGGATCTCTCAGTACTTTGCTCCGTTCATCTTTTCCTCGATCCTGACTAGTCTCCCAGTCCCTGCTGCTGAAAAACATCCCCACAGCATGATGCTGACACCACCATGCTTCACCATAGGGATGTTGCCAGGTTTCCTCCAGACGTGACACTTGACATTCAGGCCAAAGAGTTCAATCTTTGTTTCATCAGACCAGAGAATATTATTTTTTCATGGTCTGAGAGGTGCCTTTTGGCAAACTCCAGGCGGGCCACTCTACCATAAAGGCCTGATTGGTGGAGTGTTGCAGAGATGGTTGTCCTTCTGGAAGGTTCAACCATCTCCACAGAGGAACTCCGGAGCTCTGACATAGTGACCATCGGGTTCTTGGTCACCTCCCTGACCCTTTTACCCCGATTGCTCAGTTTGGCCGGGCGACCAGCTCTAGGAAGAGTCTTGGTGGTTCCAAACTTCTTCCATTTAAGAATGATGGAGGCCACTTTGTTCTTGGGGAACTTCAATGCTGCAAAAAAATGTGGGTAACCCCAGATCTATACCTCTGCACAATCATGTCTCGGAGCTCTACGGACAATTCCTTCAACCTCATGGCTTGGTTTTTGCTCTGACATGCACGGTCAACTGTAGGACCTTATATAGACAGGTGTGTGCCTTTCCAAATCATGTCCAATCAATTGAATTTACCATAGATAGTCTCCAATGAAGTTGTAGAAAAATCTCCTGGATGATCAATAAAAACAGGATGTACCTGAGCTAAATTTTGAGTCTTATAGCAAAGGGTCTGAATACTTATGTAAATAAGGTATTTCTGTTTTATTATTTTATACATTTGCAAAAAATTCTACCAACCTGTTTTCACTTTGTCATTATGGGGTATTGTGTGTAGATAGATGAGGAAATGTAATACATTTTAGAATAAGGCTGTAACGTAACAAAATGTGGGAAAAGGGAAGGGGTCTGAATACTTTTCGAATGAACTGTATGTCCTCTGATTCGTATGATATTGTACAAGTCCTATTTCATTGATAGTGTAACCTATATATCATACCAAATGGAGAGAACAAATGTACGTATCAAATCCTACGAATTGCCCTGAGACCATGTTGGGGTGTTTGGTAAGCAGGAAGGTCTTGATATAGGCCTAGGTTAAGTATGTTGCAGGTATCAAATACATTTTTATTTGTCACATGCAATGAATATGACAGGTGTAGACTTTACTGTGAAATGCTTACTTACAAGCCCTTATGGTATCTTATGGGTAGGAATGTTTTTACAGAAATGTTTGGTGTATATATGTCTTGGTGTAGCTCTTTTGGTATTGTTGTGTAAATTTTGACTGTTTTGGTATTGGGGAGTTGATGCAACTGTTTTGCCATTATTAAAAACCTACCTGTTCCTCCAAGGTCCAATAGAGTTGTACTGTACCGTAGGCTTCCCTACCGTCTATGGCCTGCTCTATACATAACAGGGCCATGACTCATATTCACATAAATCCTGCAACAATCGATGGCTGTCACATTTGTTTTAATGTGCGTCGCTTTTCCCCTGTGGAATGCTTACCGGAATATTAATCCGCATTATTTATTCATGACGTTTTTGGTGGGCCCTTCATCAAGGTGACTTATGTTAAAAAATATTTCACTTTAATTCTAATGCTGTTTTTATGGTTACAGAGTTGGACGCTGTCATATTGACTGAAGTAATCAGGTTTAGGGTCCCAAGAACAGAGACCCATGGATTACACCCCATATGGCACCCAATTCCCTATATATTGCACTACTTTTGACCAGGGCCAATAGCCCCATAACATATACCTATGGGGTGTTGGATCAGGGGTACAGGGAGACAGTAGGAACTCAGATAACTAAGTGATTGCATCCCAAATGGCACCATATTCCCTACATAGTGCATTACTTTTGACCAGTGGGTTCTGGTCAAAAGTAGTGCGCTATCTGGGTAATAGGGTGCCATTTGGGACACTGCCAACGTAACACAGCAGGTTCTTTACTGTCATGCAGTGGAAGAGATTTGAATGCTTTGTGTGTTCCTCATCCTGATGTTGACACCAGAGCTTCTTTGTGATCTATAACACTATTTCCTCCTTTGCTGTTATTTTTGTTTATACTGAAAGTATTGCTTTTATTTAAAGTTTTCTATGTGTGTGTGCTTTTCTGTAGACACAGGGCTTTATGCAGCACTACGTTTCAGTTTGATGTGTTTTGTCAGACAACGTTTTAAGGACACTGGAGCCATTGAACTTCCTCTTTGGAAACAGAGAAACTTGAATCAAGTGTTGCTGTTTCCTGAACTGAGAAGAGAAGGATGTTGGCAGACTAGAGAGAGAGAGAAAAATGTTAAGACTAAAGTAGAAAATCAGGTGGGGGGAAGAGAAAGGGGACAGAAACACAGCTATGCAGCGAGAGACAGACCAATATTGCAAAAGGAAATATCTAGTAAGCTCACACACACGTGTAATATGAACTGAACACCGTCCTGGTTATTTATGTATGTTCATGTTGCATTTTACCAAAGGAAACTCATAAAACTGATACATAACTGTAACAAAATGTGATCACAGGTAAAAGCAGGAAATCCATTTGTAAAAAGTCTATACTTTACCCCAGGATACCCATTACAGGCGGTAACTATAGAAACAAGGTAGCTTTATTCACCTCCACGGGGAATTTAGTGAAACAAGGTTGCCATGTTCACGTCCGGGGAATTTAGCTAATAATGTCAGCCTATTTGCAAAACACCTTGTTACTGCATTTCCATTTTTGTTTGTGTGTGTTGCACTCAGTAGCATATATGAATCACATGATTATGAAAACATAAAATGTTTGAAAGTGTGTATTCTTATTTTAAATGTATGTAGTTCTGTCCTCGTGATGTACTTGTCTATTAATGTTCTGTTTCATGTTTTGTGTGGACCCCCAAGAAGAGTAGCTTCTGCTTTAGCACTAGCTAATAAAATACTAAATACACACAGACAGTCCATTCAAAGACTCTCTTTCTTTGTGTCTGGTCAGTGCTTCAGGCTCACATCGTATTCGTTCTTTGGGTGCCAAAATATAGAAAGAGATTGTGATGAAAGAATAAAGGGGTAGAGAAGAACAACAAAAGACTGAGCCCTAAAGAAAGAAATGAGTCGGTGTCAGTGCCACAATGTGTCCCACTGTTTGATTCTCAGACGAAACAGAACAGAAAGAATACTATGACCAGCCATCCGTTCTTTCTGTGTTTGTATGTGTTTGACAGATGAAACATGTTGAATTAAAGCAGGACAGTCCGGCTCTGTGGCTGATTCAGTTGACTGACACTCAGAGAGCCTGACTTGTTAAAGCAGACAGAGGTCTGGCCAAAGACCATAGTGCTACAGAGCCTCTCTCTGTCAGCTCTCAGCTCTGATCGGATGGGTTAGAACTCCGAAGGTCTGACTGGACCAATCCAGACCACCTCTCACCCTCTCTAGATACAGTTGGTTTGTATTTTGGCTTCTTGGCTTAGAGCTTTGAGTACCTTACAGTAGGTTGCTTTCAGTTCCGCAGTGCAGTACTTTCTACAGTTTAATTTAATTTCCATTTCACTCCTTTATCTGTAATGTTTTTCTAACGCTGACAAGGTTTTATCATCTCTCTGTCTTTCTCTCTCTCTATTCCATACTTTCTCTCTTTCTCTTGTTCACGTTCTCTCTCTTTCTCACGTTATTGCTCTCTCTGTTGCTCACTTTCTCTCTCTCTCTCTCTCTCTGTTGCTCTCTCTTTCTCTCTCTCTCTCTCTCTCTCTCCCATTGGAGAAATAGGTTTTTGCACCACATGTCCCTGTCACCTCTGTCGCTAAGCAGTGACTCATCCCCTCGGCCATTGTTAACATGGTTTCCACAGGTATTTTTCCTGGGAGAAGACAGGGCCCTGAATCTCTGTGATAACTTAGCTGTGGGCAGCTTGACCATGTGACCTGGCATGAAAATCCACTGGCGTGGAGTGTTCTATAACACTGGTGGTGTGTGGGTGGAATGGCTGCCCTCAGAGCTCTGAGGCTGAACTCGTTAAACCTCTTTCATCTCCTCAACTCACATCTGACAAAATCAACTCAGCTCCCATCCAGCATTGTCTTCTCAAATGTATATCGACTGGAAAGAAACTCAACTCTCAACTGACAGAACCAACTGTTAACATACATCACAGTCTTCAACTCTCAGCTGACGAAAACAACTCGGCTCCCATCCAGCATTGTCTCTCTCATCAACTGAGAAACTCAACTCTCAACAGACAAAAACCAGCTGTTAACAAACATTTCACCAACGAACATCAACTGGCCTAAACATAGGCTACACTATAAGACTTGCCTAAAGAATTGATCAACATTCCTAAACCTACAGTATATCTGGGAATGTCTCCAATAGATGGTCACAGTAACTTTCTCTGATGACAAACAACACTGATGGAGTTAGTGATCCTCTCTGATTCTGACCTTATGTTGCATCTCTGTTTGTCACTTATTCGAAGAAAACCCATATGTTGCATCTGTTTAGCAGACAGACTTACAGCAAACATTTTGAGCTGATGTGACCAATAATGGCCCCATTTTACCTTTAGTTGAGTTGAAGCTATTTTCCTGGAAACAGATTGTGAGTAAGTTTGATCAGACAAATGGGCTCCCGAGTGGTGCAGCGGTCGAAGGCACTGCATCTCAGTGCTTGAGGCATCACTACAGACACCCTGGTTTGAATCAAGGCTGTATCACAACCAGACGTGTTTTGGAGTCCCATAGGGCGGCGCACAACTGTCACAGCATCGTCCGGGTTTGGCTGGTGTAGGCCGTCTTTGTAAATAAGAATTTGTCCTTAACTGACTTTCCTAGTTAAATCAAATTAAAAAAATAAAAAGACAAGTATCAATTGGATGGATTTCAGTTTGCCCAGGATCATGACTCGTAAATCGTAAGTCAGTTCATGAGTATGAGTTGATTCTGTGTGTTGATTTCCAGAGAACTCCCTGTAAAATTGGAGAATCAACGAGTTGATTATAAAATGCTTCCCTGTATTAAAGGGGAATCAGTGAGTTGATTTCCATATGATTCCCTGTAAAATTGGGAATCTGTGAGTTGATTCCCAGAATTTTTTTTTTTTTGATGACTCCCTGTATAATAGTGTAAGCTCTGGTGGAGCCTTCAATGCCTCACAGAGGCCTGTACCATGGGGTCTGTTACGGGAGCACCATATTTCTATTATCCCCCAGTCATAATGCAATCATCTCTGCTGTAATGGGGAATATTGCCTTGCACAACTCACTCATAACTCATTTGCAGAATGAATTGCAATATTAGGCACTACGCGTCCCCAGCGGCGAGTGCAGCTCTTGAGATAACCGATTTCATTAAGTTCACTTGTTTACAACCCATTCCATCTGAGACACCATTGTTATGCAAGAGAAGGAGGCAGCCACAAAGACAGGCATGCAGAGTCTTTCACAGTATAGGGCTCGGCTCAGGAACTCTACAAACATGGGCGAGAAAGATATCTGTATAGAATATGGCCTTAGTCACTAAAATAAAGTTGATTATCCTTATGTTTGTCCTAGAGTCACCGCTCAGGAACTGTACAGGCCTGGGTGAGAGAGAGCTATACAGTGCCCCTCGGAAAGTATTCAGTCACGTTGACTTTTTCCAGATTTTGTTACAATACAGCCTTATTCTAAAACTGATTATATTCAAAAATATATTCAAAAAACTCAGCAATCTACACACACTAACCTATAATGAGAAAGTGAAAACAGTTTTTTAGAAATGTTGGCAAATTTATTAAAAATAAAAAACAGATACCTTATTTACATAAGTATTCAGACCCTTTGCTATGAGACTCGAAAATGAGCTCAGGCGCATCCTGTTTCCATTGATCATCCTTGAGATGTTTTTACAACTTGAGTCCACCTGTGGTAAATTCAGTTGATTGGACATTATTTGGAAAGGTATACACCTGTCTATATAAGGTTCCACAGTTGACAGTGCATGTCAGAGCAAAACCCAAGCCATGAGGTTGAAGGAATTGTCTGTAGAGCTAGAGCTGGCCGCCCTGCCAAACGGAGCAAAAAAGCAGGGGAGGAGGTCAGGGAGGTCAGGGAGGTGGGTCAGGGAGGTGTCTCGGGGAGGTCACTATGACAGAGCTCTAGAGTTCCTTAATGGAGATGTGAAAAACTTCCAGAAGGACAACCATCTCTGCAGCACTCTACAAATTTAAGCCTTTATGGTAGATTGGCTAGACGGAAGGCACTCTTCAGTAAAAGGCACATGACAGCCCACTAGGAGTTTGCCAAAAGGCACCTCAAGACTCTCAGACCATGAGAAACAATATTCTCTGGTCTGATGAAACCAAGATGGAATTCTTTGCCCTGGATGTTAAGCACCACATCTGGAGGAAACCTGTCACCATCCCTTCGGTGAAGCATGGTGGTGGCAGCATCATGCTGTGGGAATGTTTTTCAGTGGAAGGGACTGGGAGACTAGTCAGGATCGAGGCAAAAAGGAACAGAACAAAGTACACAGAGATTCTTGATGAAAACCTGCTCCAGAGTGCTCAGGACCTCAGACTGGGGCGAAGGTTCACCTAACAAGACAACGACCCTAAGCACACAGCCAAGACAACACAGGAGTGGCTTTGGGACAAGTCTCTGAATGTTCTTGAGTGGGCTAGCAAGAGCCCAGACTTGAACAAGACAGAATATCTACCTGACAGAACTTGAGAGGATCTGCAAAAAAAAAATGGGAGAAACTCCCCAAATGCAGGTGTGCCAAGCTTGTAGCGTCATACCCAAGAAGACTCGATGCTGTAAGCACTGCCAAAGGTTCTTCACCAAAGTACCAGGTAAAGGGTCTGAATACTTATGTAAATCTGATATTTCAGATTTTTTTATTTGTAATACATTTGCAAAAATGTGGGAAAAAAACAGTTTTTGCTTTGTCATTATGGGGTATTTTGTGTAGATTGATGAGGGAAAAAAACTATATATAACATTTTAGGCTGTAATGTAACAACATGTGGAAAAAGGCACTGTGTGTATATGTGTGGAAGTCGGAAGTTTACATACACTTACGTTAGAGTCTAGAGGTCGACCGATTAATCAGAATGGCCGATTAATTAGGGTCGATTTCAAGTTTTCATAACAATCGGAAATCTGTATTTTTTGACATCTTTTTTTTTTTACACCTTTATTTAACTAGGCAAGTCAGTTAACCTTTCTGATCTCCCCATCCCGGATCCGGGTTCGTGAATACAGACTCAAGCTCATTACCATAACGCAACGTTAACTATTCATGAAAATCGCAAATGAAATGAAATAAATATGCTAGCTCTCAAGCTTAGCCTTTTGTTAACAACACTGTCATCTCAGATTTTCAAAATATGCTTCTCAACCATTGCAAAACAAGCATTTGTGTAACAGTATTGATGGCTAACGTAGCATTTAGCATTAACATTCAGCTGGCAACATTTACACAAAAAAACAGAAAAGCATTCAAAAAAATCATTTACCTTTGAAGAACTTCAGATGTTTTCAATGAGGAGACTCTCAGATAGCAAATGTTCAGTTTTTCCTGAAAGATTATTTGTTTAGGACAAATCGCTCCGTTTTCTGCGTCACGTTTAGCTATGAAAAAAACCCTGTATCCAGGATTGTGTAAATCTATCAGCAAGCTCATTAGCATAACACAACGTTAACTATTTATGAAAATCGCAAATGAAATGAAATAAATATGCCATCTCTCAAGCTTAGCCTTTTGTAAACAACACTGTCATCTCAGATTTTCAAAATATGCTTCTCAACCATAGGAAAACAATAATTTGTGTAAAAGTAGCTAGCTAGAGTTAGCATTTCGCGTTAGCATTTAGCGTTAGCATTAGCGTTAGCATCCAGCACGCAACATTAACAAAAACATAAAAGCCTTCAAATAAAATCATTTACCTTTGAAGAACTTCTGATGTTTTCAATGAGGATACTCTCAGTTAGATAGCAGATGCTCAGTTTTTCCAAAAAGATTCCTTGTGTATTAGAAATAGCTCTGTTTTATACATCACATTTGGCCACCAAAAAAAATCCATAAATTCAGTCCTCAAAACGCAAACTTTTTTCCAAATTAACTCCATAATATCGACTGAAAACATGGCAAACGTTGTTTAGAATCAATCATCAAGGTGTTTTTCACATATCTCTTCATTGATACATCGTTCTTGGACACATGCTTTCTCCCCTGAATCAAATGGTAAAGTGGAAGCAGCTGGCAATTGCGCACCGAATTCGACGCAGGACACCAGGCGGACACTTGGGAAATGTAGTCTCTTATGGTCAATCTTCCAATGATATGCCTACAAATACGTCACAATGCTGCTAAGACCTTGGGCGAACGACAGAAAGTGTAGGCTCATTCGTTGCGCAATCACAGCCATATAAGGAGAGAATGGAAAACAGAGCTTCAGAAATTCTGCTAATTCCTGGGTGATGCTTGGTTAACCTCTTAGAGCTCTAGGGGCGCTATTTCATTTTTGGATAAAAAACGTTCCCGTTTTAAGCGCGATATTTTGTCACGAAAAGATGCTCGACTATGCATATTCTTGACAGTTTTGGAAAGAAAACACTCTGAAGTTTCAGAATCTGCAAAGATTTTGTCTGTAAGTGCCCCAGAACTCATTCTACAGGCGAAACCAAGATGATGCATCACCCAGGAATTAGCAGAATTTCTGAAGCTCTGTTTTCCATTCTCTCCTTATATGGCTGTGATTGCGCAAGGAATGAGCCTACACTTTCTGTCGTTCGCCCAAGGTCTTAGCAGCATTGTGACGTATTTGTAGGCATATCATTGGAAGATTGGCCATAAGAGACTACATTTTCCAGAGGTCCGCCCGGTGTCCTTTGTCTAAATTTGTGCGTAATCTTCAGGTGCGGGCATTTTCTCCTGGGATTCAGGAGAGAAAGCATGTGTCCAAGAACGATGTATCAATGAAGAGATATGTGAAAAACACCTTGAGGATTGATTCTAAACAACGTTTGCCATGTTTTCAGTCGATATTATGGAGTTAATTTGGAAAAAAGTTTGCGTTTTGAGGACTGAATTTATGGATTTTTTTTGGTAGCCAAATGTGATGTATAAAACGGAGCTATTTCTAATACACAAGGAATCTTTTTGGAAAAACTGAGCATCTGCTATCTCACTGAGAGTATCCTCATTGAAAACATCAGAAGTTCTTCAAAGGTAAATGATTTTATTTGAAGGCTTTTATGTTTTTGTTAATGTTGCGTGCTGGATGCTAACGCTAATGCTAACGCTAAATGCTAACGCGAAATGCTAACTCTAGCTAGCTACTTTTACACAAATGATTGTTTTCCTATGGTTGAGAAGCATATTTTGAAAATCTGAGATGACAGTGTTGTTTACAAAAGGCTAAGCTTGAGAGATGGCATATTTATTTCATTTCATTTGCGATTTTCATAAATAGTTAACGTTGTGTTATGCTAATGAGCTTGCTGATAGATTTACACAATCCTGGATACAGGGGTTTTTTCATAGCTAAACGTGACGCAGAAAACGGAGCGATTTGTCCTAAACAAATAATCTTTCAGGAAAAACTGAACATTTGCTATCTGAGAGTCTCCTCATTGAAAACATCTGAAGTTCTTCAAAGGTAAATGATTTTTTTGAATGCTTTTCTGTTTTTTTGTGTAAATGTTGCCAGCTGAATGCTAATGCTAAATGCTACGTTAGCCATCAATACTGTTACACAAATGCTTGTTTTGCAATGGTTGAGAAGCATATTTTGAAAATCTGAGATGACAGTGTTGTTAACAAAAGGCTAAGCTTGAGAGCTAGCATATTTATTTCATTTCATTTGCGATTTTCATGAATAGTTAACGTTGCGTTATGGTAATGAGCTTGAGTCTGTATTCACGAACCCGGATCCGGGATGGGGAGATCAGAAAGGTTAAACATGTTTCATTACTTATTTGAGGCTAAATTTATTTTATTGATGTATTATATTAAGTTAAAATAAGTGTTCATTCAGTATTTTTGTAATTGTCATAATTACAAACAGCGTTTTTATTTTTATTTATTTATTTATTTATTTATTTATTTATTTATTTATTTATTTTTTTAAATCGGCCGATTAATCGGTATCAGCGTTTTTGGTCCTCCAATAATCGGTATCGGCGTTAAAAAATCATAATCAGTCGACCTCTATTAGAGTCATTAAAAAATCGTTATTCAACCACTCCACAAATTTCTTGTGAACAAACTATAGTTTTGGCAAGTCGGTTAGGACACCTACTTTGTGCATGACACAAGTAATTTTTCCAACAATTGTTTACAGACAGATTATTTCACTTATAAT
Organism: Oncorhynchus mykiss; assembly: GCF_013265735.2. NCBI lineage: Eukaryota > Metazoa > Chordata > Actinopteri > Salmoniformes > Salmonidae > Oncorhynchus > Oncorhynchus mykiss. The sequence continues at coordinate 79,845,735 of NC_048569.1, forward strand.
TCACTGTATCACAATTCCAGTGGGTCAGAAGTTTACATACACTAAATTGACTGTGCCTTTAAACAGCTTGTAAAATTCCATAAGATGATGTCATGGCTTTAGAAGCTTCTTATAGGCTAATTGACATCATTAGAGTCAATTGGAGGTGTACTTGTGGATGTATTTCAAGGCCTACTGTCAATCTCAGTGCCTCTTCGCTTGACATCATAGGAAAATCAAAAGATTGACATCATAGGAAAATCAAAAGAAATCAGCCAAGTCTGGTTCATCCTTGGGAGAAATTTCCAAATGCCTGAAGGTACCACATTCATCTATACAAACAATAGTATGCAAGAATAAACACCTTGGGACCACGCAGCCGTCATACCGCTCAGGAAGGAGACTCTGTCTCCTAGAGCTGAATGTACTTTGGTCCGAACAGTGCAAATCAATCCCAAAACAACAGCAAAGGACCTTGTGAAGATGCTGGAGGAAACACATACAAAATGATCTATATCTACAGTAAAACGAGTCCTATATTAACATAACCTGAAATGCCGCCCAGCAAGGAAGAAGCCACTGCTCCAAAACCGCCATAAAAATTCAGACTACGGTTTGCAACTGCACATGGGGACAAAGATCATACTTTTGGAGAATGTCCTCTGGTCTGATGAAACAAAAATAGAACTGTTTGGCCATAATGACCATTATTATCTTTGGAGGAAAAAGGGGGAGAACACCATCCCAAACATGAAGCACGGGGGTGGCAGCATCATGTTGTGGGGGTGCTTTGCTGCAGGAGGGACTGGTGCACATCACAAAATAGATGGCATCATGAGGAAGGACAATTACGTGGATATATTGAAGCAACATCTCAAGACATCAGTCAGGAAGTGATAGCTTGATCCAAATGGGTCTTCCAAATGGACAATGACCCCAAGCATACTTACAAAGTTGTGGCAAAATGTCTTAAAGACAACAAAGTCAAGGTATTGGAGTGGCCATTACAAAGCCCTGACCTCAATCCTATGGAAAATGTGAGGCCAGAACTGAAAAAGCGTGTGCGAGCAAGGAGGCATTCAAACCTGACTCAGTTACACCAGCTCTGTCAAGAGGAATGGGCCAAAATTCACCCAACTTATTGTGGGAAGCTTGTGGAAGGCTACCCGAATCGTTTGACCCAAGATAAACAATTTAAAGGCAAGATTCAACAAGATTCAACAACTGAGACAAACTGAAGTTCCTCAGACATGTGACTAACAGAAATTGAATAATGTGTCCCTGAACAAAGGGGGGGTCAACAGTCAGTATCTGGTGTAGCCACCAGGTGCATTAAGTACTACAGTGCATCTCCTCCTCATGGACTGCACTAGATTTTACAGTTCCTGTTGTGAGATGTTTCCCCACTCTTCCACCAAGGCACCTGCAAGTTCTCTGACATTTCTGGGGGGAATGGCCCTAGCCCTCACCCTCCAATCCAACAGATCCCAGATGTGCTCAATGGGATTGAGATCCGGACTCTTCACTGGCCATGGCAGAACACTGGCATTCCTGTCTTGCAGGAAATCACGAACAGAACGAGCAGTATGGCTGGTGGCATTGTCATGCTGGAGGGTCATGTCAGGATGAGCCTGCAGGAAGGGTACCACATGAGGAAGGAGGATGTCTTCCCTGTAACGCACAGCGTTGAGATTGCCTGCAATGACAACAAGCTCAGTTCGATGATGCTGTGACACACCGCCCCAGACCATGACGGACCCTCCACCTCCAAATCAATCCCGCTCCAGAGTACAGGCCTCGGTGTAATGCTCATTCCCTCGACGATAAACGCAAATCCGACCATAACCTCTGGTGAGACAAAACTGCGACTTGTCAGTGAAGAGCACTTTTTGCCAGTCCTGTCTGGTCCAGCGACGTTGTTGCCGGTGAAGTCTGGTGAGGACCTACCTTACAACAGGCCTACAAGCCCTCAGTCCTGCCTCTCTCAGCCTATTGCGGACAGCCTGAGCACTGATGGAAAGATTGTGCAGTTGTTGTTGCAATCCTGTACCTGTCCCGCAGGTGTGATGTTCAGATGTACCGATCCTGTGTAGATGTTGTTACATGTGGTCTGCCACTGCGAGGATGATCAGTTGTCTGTCCTGTCTCCCTGTAGCGCTGTCTTAGGCATCTCACAGTTTGGACATTGCAATTTATTGCCCTGGCCACATGTGCAGTCCCCATGCCTCCTTGCAGCATCTCTAAGGCACGTCCACTTAGATGAGCAGGGACCCTGGGCATCTTTTTGTTTTTGTTTTTTAGAGTCAGTAGAAAGGCCTCTTTAGTGTCCTTAGTTTTCATAACTGTGACCTTAATTGCCTACCGTCTGTAAGCTGTTTTTGTCTTAACGACAGTTCCACAGGTGCATGTTCATTAATTGTATATATCTATATATCTACAGTATGTTTATACGATGCTTACAGTAAGATACCTTTGATTATCCTTTTTATTTTTGTGTTAGTAAAGGAAATAGATCAGAAACCCTACAAAGTAGGCTGTATTTGCCTTATACAGTGTCTTTGATGACAGGGTTTTCTAATGCATTTTAATGTAAACAAACACACACACACACACACACAGAAAATACACCTTGCATTCTCTCCTGAGAATGAAAATGTCACACACTGCCAAACACGTTCTAATACTTTCATAATGATTCTAAAACCTGTATATATCTTTATTCTACCGTCCCTGCAACTCATGTGAAACCAAACAGCCCATTCCAGGTTTTGAAAAGACAAATGCCCTTTACTATGATAGGAAAGCCTGTCTCCATTTTGAAAGGGGACCCTTGACAACTGGTCCAAATGGTAGCTGATGTACCCTGGAGTAAAGTCCCACCAGTTGTTGACTTTAGTGAGAAACCCACTTTGCCTCACAAATCTCCTCTGACAACCAGGCCTGGAACACATACAGTCAACTTTACTATTGACTGATGGAGGATCAACACAGTGAGAGGCTTCAGATAAGTTGGTCCGATAGAGCTCATCTCAGTCATAGAGAGATTGCTCATGTGTGTTTGCTTGTTCCAATTGAACACTGTCAGAAAGAACAGCAGGGCAGACTGAGAGGTACAGAAAAGTAAAAGAGTGAAAGGTTTCACTGTTGAGTCTGTTGTGGAGGTCTCTCTCTTTCTCTCACTCTTGCTCTCCCTTTTTCTCCCTCGCACTCATGCACTCTCTCACTCTTGATCAACAGTGACACAGAGTCAGAGATGCTGTGCAGGGCGCACTGCAAGGTACCAGTCTACAAAGCTATCAGTGACACAGAGTCAGAGATATGAAAAGTGTCATGTACTGCAAAAGTATAGTTACTTTATGCCATATGGCTGCATCTATGGCGTCAAATGAGTCAAACACGTGGGGGGTTATACACTAAGGAAGTTAGGAATTAAATGGTGGCACAATATGTCTCAAGAAGACGATAATCCTAATAAGGACCCTGATGTGCCACATGCTATATGGAACTACAGTACATATGTGTACTGATGCAGTGTATACACTACGTACCTCATGTCAACCCACGCCCACATACACATCTATTCCCTGTCAGATCTTTCTAAAGCTGCGTCCTCTTGGACGAGTTCCATATAAGGAGGTATTTCATTCTGTCTGACCTGAAAGTACTCAGAAGAGGACACAGTGTCATCTAGTGGTGATACTGGGTCCTACACTCACTCAAACATTTTATTTGTCACATGCTTAGTAAAAAGGCTAACAGTGAAATGCTTACTTTGGGCCCTTCCCAACAATGCAGAGAGAAGAAAAAAAAAGAAATAGTATAAACTGTTGAAAGATAATAACACAAGGAATAAAAAGAAAAATAATAACACAATGAGTAATAATAACTTGACTATATACACTGTTTACCAGCACCAAGTTGATGTGCAAGTCGATGTGCAAGGTAGTTGCGGTAGATACTGTATGTACATATACAGTGCTTTGCGAAAGTATTCGGCCCCCTTCAACTTTGTGACCTTTTGCCACATTTCAGGCTTCAAACATAAAGATATAAAACTGTATTTTTTTGTGAAGAATCAACAACAAGTGGGACACAATCATGAAGTGGAACGACATTTTTCTGATATTTCAAACTTTTTTAACAAATCAAAAACTGAAAAATTGGGCGTGCAAAATTATTCAGCCCCTTTACTTTCAGTGCAGCAAACTCTCTCCAGAAGTTCAGTGAGGATCTCTGAATGATCCAATGTTGACCTAAATGACTAATGATGATAAATACAATCCACCTGTGTGTAATCAAGTCTCCGTATAAATGCACCTGCACTGTGATAGTCTCAGAGGTCCGTTAAAAGCGCAGAGAGCATCATGAAGAACAAGGAACACACCAGGCAGGTCCGAGATAATGTTGTGAAGAAGTTTAAAGCCGGATTTGGATACAAAAAGGTTTCCCAAGCTTTAAACATCCCAAGGAGCACTGTGCAAGCGATAATATTGAAATGGAAGGCGTATCAGACCACTGCAAATCTACCAAGACCTGGCCGTCCCTCTAAACTTTCAGCTCATACAAGGAGAAGACTGATCAGAGATGCAGCCAAGAGGCCCATGATCACTCTGGATGAACTGCAGAGATCTACAGCTGAGGTGGGAGACTCTGTCCATAGGACAACAATCAGTCGTATATTGCACAAATCTGGCCTTTATGGAAGAGTGGCAAGAAGAAAGCCATTTCTTAAAGATATCCATAAAAAAAGTGTCGTTTAAAGTTTGCCACAAGCCACCTGGGAGACACACCAAACATGTGGAAGAAGGTGCTCTGGTCAGATGAAACCAAATATGAACTTTTTGGCAACAATGCAAAACGTTATGTTTGGCGTAAAAGCAGCACAGCTCATCACACTGAACACACCATCCCCACTGTCAAACATGGTGGTGGCAGCATCATGGTTTGGGCTTGCTTTTCTTCAGCAGGGACAGGGAAGATGGTTAAAATTGATGGGAAGATGGATGGAGCCAAATACAGGACCATTCTGGAAGAAAACCTGATGGAGTCTGCAAAAGACCTGAGACTGGGACGGAGATTTGTCTTCCAACAAGACAATGATCCAAAACATAAAGCAAAATCTACAATGGAATGGTTCAAAAATAAACATATCCAGGTGTTAGAATGGCCAAGTCAAAGTCCAGACCTGAATCCAATCGAGAATCTGTGGAAAGAACTGAAAACTGCTGTTCACAAATGCTCTCCATCCAACCTCACTGAGCTCGAGCTGTTTTGCAAGGAGGAATGGGAAAAAATGTCAGTCTCTCGATGTGCAAAACTGATAGACATACCCCAAGCGACTTACAGCTGTAATCGCAGCAAAAGGTGGCGCTACAAAGTATTAACTTAAGGGGGCTGAATAATTTTGCACGCCCAATTTTTCAGTTTTTGATTTGTTAAAAAAGTTTGAAATATCCAATAAATGTCGTTCCACTTCATGATTGTGTCCCACTTGTTGTTGATTCTTCACAAAAAAATAAAGTTTTATATCTTTATGTTTGAAGCCTGAAATGTGGCAAAAGGTCGCAAAGTTCAAGGGGGCCGAATACTTTCGCAAGGCACTGTGAGTAGGGATAAAGTTACTAGGCAACGGGATAGATGGTAAACAGTAGCAGCTGCGTATGTGATGAGTCAAAATAAATTAGTGCCCGTGGTGGAAAAAGTACCCAATTGTCATACTTGAGTAAAAGTTAAGATAACATAATAGGAAATGTCTTAGGTAAAAGTGAAAGCCCCCCCCCCCCCCCCCCCCCCCCGCCCCCACACTCCAACTCACTGAACTCAACTCACTTAGTGAGTCTGCCAGATCAGAGGCAGTAGGTATGACCAGGGATGTTCTCTTGAATGTAGTGAAGTAAAAGTATAAGTTGTCAAAAATATAAATATAAAAGTAAAGTACAGATACCCCAAAAAAAATGACTTACATAGTACTTTAAAGTATTTTTACTTATGTACTTTACACCACTGATTAGTGTGTAAAGGGTCAATGCAGACATTCTCTGTAGCTATTCGTTAACTATTTAACTAACTATTTAGCAGTCTTATAGCTAGGGGGTAGATGCTGAGCGGGGAAGATACCTGCATTTTCCACCAGTTGCAAACACGCAGTCACAATGAGATGTAACCCTTTCTTGTAGTCAAATTACCTTGTGGCCTCATGGGTGGAATGCTATTAATATTTTTCATAATTTCATAATTAATCAACACAACAACAACAAAAATGTATGCAGAAAATCCACTTTAGTTGTATTTCAGTCTTCTGTGATGTAGATAAAGTGTTATATTGGGATGCAAACTCTAAATGTAATACATTTCAACATGGGACAGGTAGGTGTCTTCTTTTTTTAAAGCCTATAACCCTGTGTGTGAGATGCATACTTTTGTTTCAAAGTAGTTTAGTTGGGGGAATTGGAACAGATTTTTGCTCACACCACCTAAAAATCCCAATTGAATCCTGAGTACCTAATAAATGTGTCTGTGACCATCTCTAGTAATGCTGTTAGAAGTAATACTATCAGTGATCTTACATTTTGTACAAACACATGTTCAGTAGTGTTGATTCAACAAAGCGGCACACATTAGAACAGCCCACAGGCATATTTTCCACATGTACATGTGAAATGAATAAATAATGGAGGCCTATGGAGAAATAAGATGAGAAGTAGAGCCTAGTCCCCCAACAAATCAGGCTCCACACGACAACGGAGAGCATCACAAGTTTTGATAACTTTATGATTAATGATTATTCCCCCCCTCCCTCCCTTTCTAGGCATTTAAAGACACATTTCTTTGATGAGCCCACACAACACAAACACACACAGTCTGCTTTGCTAGTGCACCGAGTCCCTTAATCCAACTCATTACCTAGATGCTCCATCGAGGGATAATGGTGATTGAATTAAGATTGTGCTGTATTGTATTAAGCGGAAAGCACAAAATACAATTCCAGCATTTCAGTCAATCTTATCTGCTATGCAGAACACAGACAGCTACATAGTTATCTCCTCCCTGTACACAGACAACACACACACATACAGTCACACACACACACACACACACACACAGTCACACACACACACAGCCGCATGGCGTGATCATCTCCTCCCAGTACATAGTCAGGGGAGGCGCTGTGTTGTGGCGTCTGTGAGGCTCCTCTTCTCTTCGAGAGAGAGAGGACAGAGAGGGAGAGATGGGGAGAGGGAGAGAGAGCGAGAGAAAGTGAGGCAGCGACCGTAGAGAGAGCTCTGACTCACTCTGATAAGAACTGGAGCCATGGCGGAATATAGGGAGTTAAGGGGGAGGAGGGGGGACGAAAATTAAATTCATGATCACCATGGTTCACTTAGGGTTACGATAGCATCCTGCTGAGGATGGCAGTTAGCTAACTGCCTGCATACTGAACGAGCCACCTCTCCACCATCAGCAACACACACACACACACACACACACACATTGCATCTACCCCATCCTATTCATCTTGTCAATTTAAATCTGTGTGTAACCGTTTAACAACATACAACTTGTGGCAGGTGGACTATAACTCTACAGTGCCATCATGGATCTAATATACAGTATACAGGTGGACGATAACTCTATAGTGATGCATGGATCTAATATACAGTATACAGGTGGACTATAACTCTATAGTGATGCATGGATCTAATATACAGTATACAGGTGGACTATAACTCTATAGTGATGCATGGATCTAATATACAGTATACAGGTGGACTATAACTCTACAGTGATGGTATGGATCTAATATACAGTATACAGGTGGACTATAACTCTACAGTGATGTATGGATCTAATATACAGTATACAGGTGGACTATAACTCTACAGTGATGTATGGATCTAACATACAGGATACAGGTGGACTGTAGCTTGTGGCGTACAGCAGGTCAGCCACCAGGGGGAGACTCGTCGAGGCCTGGTTACAGACGGAGTATACATCATGAGGCAATGGCTCCATCTGCTGGACGTGCCAGGTCTCGACGGGCTCTCCGGCCAAGACTAATTGGGTCTGATTGGGAGTTGGTGAGTAATCGAGGGCTGATTGCTCACCAGCTGTGCAAGGCCCATAAAGCTGCCAGAAGAACAGCACACAGGGGAGAGAGTGGGGGAAGAAAGGACTCCCATATAGTTGGGGACAGTTGCAGAGGTAACAGGAGTGAGTTCAGTTTTTGATCCCCACAGGATACAGCAAGACCCGGAGACAAGAAGACGATATCGCAGAGAGGGTCTCATGGGGGAGACCTATTCTTTTCTTTTGAACTATTATTTTAGTAAACACCTTTGAAACTGAGTTCATCCTACTCTGTCCGTGTCTGATCTGTGTAAATGTTTTGACCCAACCCCCTGGTATGCCACAAGTGGTGGAGAATGCGGGCATTCTGATAACGTGGTCAGATCAGGGTTGACGTTTACACAGCATCAGCATGGACGAGATGATAGCTCAGTTCATCCGGGCCCAACAAGCACAACAGGCTGTTCAGGAACGAACGCTGGAGGAAAAGCGACTACAAAACATCCGCCTCGTTGAGGACATCGGGAAGCTGCAAGGAGGAGTGTCTCCTGAATTACATCCCAACCAGTTCTTAATCAAGCTAACGGAAGACGATGACATCGAAACATACCTCTGTACGTTTGAACGGACAGCGCTACGGGAAGAATGGCCAAGGCCGAAGTGGGCAAGTCTGCTGGCCCCGTTCCTCTCTGGGAATGCCCAAAAAGCGTATTGAGACCTGAATGACGAACAGGCAGCTAACTACGACGGACTCAAACGGGAGATACTCAGCCGCTACGGGTACAGCCTGGCCCATCGGGCTCAACTGTTCAACGACTGGAGGTTCGTACCCGACACATCCCCCCGAGCCCAGATGAGCAACCTACTGCGCGTCACCAGGGCATGGCTCCTAACCAACGTAACCACCCTCTCCATCCTCGATAAAGTGGTCCTGGATCGCTACCCCTGACATGAAGAGGGCAGTGAGTCTATGTGCGCCCCAGACCTTGGAGCGCCTCCTGGAAGCAGTGGAGATGCATCAGAACACACTCAGGCCCTGCTGAGTGGGAGCCGGGCTGTGTCGGCGACCCGTTTGAGGAGACAGAAGGACAGCCCCACTGCTGTGTACCCCAAACCGACAGTCGGCAGGGTGAAGGGACCGCAAACCCATGGAGAGACGGCTGGGATAGGGCCGAACCGCCACCGACGACCTCAGTTAGATGGAGACCAAAGGAGGTGTTTTGAGTGTGGCGCCCGGGGGCACATTGCCTGGAATTGCCCAGCTCGAGAGGAGTCGATGCCATCAGCAAGCCCCGGAGGCAAGGTGGGTCACGCCGTGAACTGTCACCTCCTGTTGGGTGCACTGCAAAATAACTGCACCCATGGTCCTGGTGAAGGTTGACGGACACGACACGGAAGCTCTATTAGACTCCAGAAGTATGGTTACGCTCGTAACCACGAGCCTGCTGAACCAGGAGACCGAACGGGGTAGGGAGATGTCCATTTCCTGTGTTCACGGTGACACAAAGCGGTATCCAACCGTACGGACCAACATCGTGACAGTACCTGGGTGCAGTACCAGAGTTGCCGGTACCTCTCCTAGTGGGACGAGATTGTCCGCTGTTCACGGTCCCATGGGGTCACGAGCTGAAGAAAAAGATACGAGCCGGCCGAAGAAGAGGGCGGGGACGAGCCATTGCCTGTGCAACCCGGAAGCAACCGGTTGACCAACCTGTATCTACGGGTTCGGAGTCAGAGGGGGCGCCGGAACCTGACCCCCCCCCCCCTCGATTTTGAGGGGCCAGTCGAGACACTCACTGGGGGCCGACTGAGGGGACAATTCGGAACGGTCCAGTGGGAGGATCCGAACTTGAAAGCCTTCGCAGCCCAAGTGATAGCGGTGGATGGACAGCTACTTCTAGGGGTGAGTGACTGGCGATACCCCCATTTCCAAATCAAGAATAACCTTTTGTATCAGGTGTCGCGCCAACAGGGGGAACTTCGAGCGGTATTGTTACTGCCCCGACGGTACGTGGGAACCGTTCTTCAGCTGGCCCACATCCACCTGTTAGGGGTGCACCTGGGAATGGAGAAGACCCGAGAACGGATCGCCGCCCGGTTCCATTGGCCCGGGATGACGAGGGCCGTGGATAACTACTGTCGCAGCTGCCCGGAGTGTCAACACTGACCCAAAAGCACACTGCCGAAACCCACTGGTCCCCCTACCGATTATTGGGGTGCCCTTTGAACGCATCGCCATGGATATAGTTGGACCCCTGGTAAAAACAGCACGAGGACACCAGTCCATCCTTGCGATAGTAGATTATGCCACCCAGCATCCCGAGGACATTCCCCTATGGCCAGCGTTATCCAAGGGAATCGCCCGGGAGCTGTTCCACCTCTTTAGCCCGGTAGGCACCCCGAATGAGATCCTGACAGACCAAGGTACAGAGTTTATGTCCCGCCTAATGAAAGAGTTGTGTGCTCTCCTGCAGATCAAACGGATCCAGGCCTCCGTCTTTCACCCGCAGACGCCTGGGCTCGTTGAGCGCTTCAATAAAATGCTCAAACAAATGCTGCGGACGGTCATCAAGCAGGACGGGAAGAACTGGGATCAGCTACTACCCCACCTAATGTGGTAAGTTCCTGACAACATGGCAAATTATGAGGTGATCGAGAAGCTGGGACCTGTCAATTACTGCGTACGGGGACGGTTGCAGAGTTGGGGACGGTTGCAGAGGTAACAGGAGTGAGTTCAGTTTTTGATCCCCACAGGAAGACGACATCCCGGAGAGGGTCTCATGGGGGAGACCTATTATTTTCTTTTGAACTGTAATTTTAATAAACACCTTTGAAACTGAGCTAATCTTACTCTGTCCCTGTCTGATCTGTGTAAATGTTTTGACCCAACCCCCTGGTCTGCCACAAGCTCTACAGTGATGTATGGATCTAACATACAGTTTACAGGTGGACTATAACTCTATAGTGATGTGGATCTAGTATACAGTATATAGGTTGATTATAACTCTACAGTAATGTATGGATCTAATATTCAGCATGCAGGTGGACTATAACTCTACAGTGATGGTATGGATCTAATATACAAGTGGACTATAACTCTACAGTGATGGTATGGATCTAATATACAGTATATAAGTGGACTATAACTCTACAGTGATTTATGGATCTAATATACAGTATACAGGTGGACTTTAAATCTATGTGGATCTAGTATACAGTATATAGGTAGACTAACTCTACAGTAATGTATGGATCTAATATTCAGTACGCAGGTGGAATATAACTCTACAGTGATGGTATGGATCCATCATACAGTATACAGGTGGACTTTAAATCTACAGTTATGTATGTATCTAATATACAGGTGGACTATAACTCTACAGTGATAGTATGGAGCTAAAATACAGTGTGCAGGTGGACTATAACTCTACAGTGATGGTATGGATGTAATAATATACAAACCGTATCATGTCACTATTTTATCCTGTCATACTGAGTCAGTCAACCCATTCCAGACACATGCGCACGCAAACACAGCCGCATGCACGCACGGACGCACACACAAAATCACACACACACACACACCGCCCTGAACCCTCCCCACCCCACCCTAACCCCCCAACATAGCCCTCTTCTGACACCTCATCAGCATATGGAATAATTGCACATGGAAGCAGAATCTCCCTGCCCCCCAAGTCTTCAGCGGTGTCTCAAATGTCTGCCTATTCCATTTATAGTGCACTACTTTTGACCATAGGGCTCTGGTCAAAAGTAGTGTGCCATATATGGAATATAGTGCCATTTGGGACATACCCGTCTTCTCTAGTCCCTGAGATAATTCATTCAGCCTGTGTGTGACATTCTACAACAGCAGGAGGGAGTAGCACGGAGGAGGCAGGTGATGCCTATTCTATGACTGGGTTATAAACGAGCCAACAATCAATAACTACCCCCCCAGTAACACTGACAGTAAGGGGAGCAACACCAGGCCAAGTCACCCCTATATCAAATCCAACACCCTCAACTCAGCCCAACTGCCCTGTTCAGCTAGACCTGAATTCCACTAGATCTTTCCCACTAGACCTGAATTCCACTAGATCTGAATCCTGTTGTTTGGCAGCCCAGATAGGCTCAGTCCAGTCCAGCCTAACCCAGCCCCAACCAGTCCAGCCCAACCAAACATAATCCAGCCCAGAAGGCTGACACTCCGAGGCTTTTTATAGATCAGTGGTGCCGGAAGAGAGCAAAACTATCTGATTAGTGATGCAACAATAACCACTGGACAGAAGCCCCTGCCCAGCCCCTCTAAATACACCTCTGCTGTTTTCAACCAAGATCTCAGGGATCACTGCCTCATTGCCTGCATCCGTAATGGGTCAGCGGTCAAACGACATCCACTCATCACTGTCAAACGCTCCCTGAAACACTTCAGCAAGCAGGCCTTTCTAATCGACCTGGCCGAGGTATCCTGGAAGGATATTGATCTCATCCCGTCAGTAGAGGATGCCTGGTTATTTTTTTTAAATGCCTTCCTCATCTTCTTAAATAAGCATGCCCCATTCAAGAAATTTAGAACCAGGAACAAATATAGCCCTTTGTTCTCTCCAGACCTGACTGCCCTTAACCAACACAAAAACATCCTATGGCGTTCTGCATTAGCATCGAACAGCCCCCGTGATATGCAACTTTTCAGGGAAGCTATAAACCAATATACACAGGCAGTTAGAAAAGCGAAGGCTAGCTTCTTCAAGCAGAAATTGTCTTCCTGCAACACAAACTCAAAAAAGTTCTGGGACACTAAAGTCCATGGAGAATAAGAACACCTCCTCCTAGCTGCCCACTGCACGGAAGATAGGAAACACTGTCACCACCGATAAATCCACCATAATTGATCATTTCAAACAAGCATTTTTCTACAGCTGGCCATGCTTTGCACCTGACTCCCCCTACCCCAGTCAACAGCTCTCTTCTCTGTATACATCAATGATGTCGCTCTTGCTGCTGGTGAGTCTCTGATCCACCTCTACTCAGACAACACCATTCTGTATACTTCTGGCCCTCTTTGGACACTGTTTTAACAACCCTCCAGGCGAGCTTCAATGCCATACAACTCTCCTTCCGTGGCCTCCAATTGCTCTTGAATACAAGTAAAACTAAATGCATGCTCTTCATCCGATTGCTTTCTGCGCCTGCCTGCCTGTCCAACATCACTACTCTGGACGGCTCTGACTTAGAATACGTGGACAACTACAAATACCTGGGTGTCTGGTTAGACTGTAAACTCTCCTTCCAGACTCACATCAAACATCTCCAATCCGAAGTTAAATCTAGAATTGGCTTCCTATTTCGCAACAAAGCATCCTTCACTCATGCTGCCAAACATACCCTTGTAAAACTGACCATCCTACCAATCCTCGACTTAGGTGATGTAATTTACAAAATAGCCTCCAATACCCTACTCAATAAATTGGATGCAGTCTATCACAGTGCCATCCGTTTTGTCACCAAAGCCCCATATACTACCCACCACTGCGACCTGTACGCTCTCGTTGGCTGGCCCTCGCTTCATACTCGTCGCCAAACCCACTGGTCATCTACAGGAACCTGCTAGGTAAAGTCCCCCCTTATCTCAGCTCGCTGATCACCATAGCAGCACCCACCTGTAGCACACGCTCCAGCAGGTATATATATCTCTCTGGTCAACCCCAAAACCAATTCTTCCTTTGGCCAGCTCTCCTTCCAGTTCTCTGCTGCCAATGACTGGAACGAACTACAAAAATCTCTGAAACTGGAAACATTTATCTCCCTCACTAGCTTACTGCACCTGTACATAGCCCATCTATAATTTAGCCCAAACAACTACATCTTTCCCTACTGTATTTATTTATTTATTTTGCTCCTTCACACCCCATTATTTATATCTCTACTTTGCACATTCTTCCACTGCAAATCAACCATTCCAGTGTTTTACTTGCTATATTGTATTTACTTCGCCACCATGGCCTTTTTTTGCCTTTACCTCCCTTATCTCAGCTCATTTGCTCACATTGTATATAGACTTATTTTTCTACTGTATTATTGACTGTATGTTTGTTTTACTCCATGTGTAACTCTGTGTTGTTGTATGTGTCGAACTGCTTTGCTTTATCTTGGCCAAGTCGCAATTGTAAATGAGAACTTGTTCTCAACTTGCCTACCTGTTTAAATAAAGGTGAAATAAAAATAAATTAAAAAAATACCCATCCTTTCTCCTCTGTACTGATGTAGACCCAGCCCTGGCCTTGTCAACCATCCTTTCTCCTCTGTACTGATGTAGACCCAGCCCTGGCCTTGTCAACCATCCTTTCTCCTCTGTACTGATGTAGACCCAGCCCTGGCCTTGTCAACCATCCTTTCTCCTCTGTACTGATGTAGACCCATCCCTGGCCTTGTCAACCATCCTTTCTCCTCTGTACTGATGTAGAGCCATCCCTGGCCTTGTCAACCATCCTTTCTCCTCTGTACTGATGTAGACCCATCCCTGGCCTTGTCAACCATCCTTTCTCCTCTGTACTGATGTAGACCCATCCCTGGCCTTGTCAACCATCCTTTCTCCTCTGTACTGATGTAGAGCCATCCCTGGCCTTGTCAACCATCCTTTCTCCTCTGTACTGATGTAGACCCATCCCTGGCCTTGTCAACCATCCTTTCTCCTCTGTACTGATGTAGACCCAGCCCTGGCCTTGTCAACCATCCTTTCTCCTCTGTACTGATGTAGACCCAGTCCTGGCCTTGTCAACCATCCTTTCTCTTCGTTACTGATGTAGACCCAGCCACACACACACACACACACACACACACACAGAAGAATATCCACAACGTGTTATATTTTACAGCAAAGGCTGCCGCATAAGCAAACTCCTTTTTCGCCCACTCATTTGCGAGTGTGTGATAGGCTTTGGAACGACGGCTGTCTGGCAGCTCCGTGAGGAAAGTCGTTTAAACCTGTCTGAATGCTCTCATACCTTCCACAAAAAGTTTTACTCAACAAAAATACATGTAACGCATACACGCAAGCACACACACACACACACACATATATTCCCCCTCTGCACTATAGAGGAGACTGCCTGTATCAGGGCCTGTATCTCGCCCCTGGCCACTGCCTACTTGAAACCCAAAATGAGTGCTCAGGGCCAGTGTTACAGTCTCAGGCAAGATGCTCCAGTGAATTTAGAGAGGCGTTTGAGCTCTTCAAAATTTCCTAATTGCACCCACTGGGAATGATCTGAAATAATCCTTGAAGGCTTTTTGGTTTCATGACTTTGCAGCGAATGAAGAACAGTTTTGTGAGCAGTTTATGTTCATTTTCCTACATAATACATAATGGTGGTTATGTGGAAGTGTCTTTAAATGCATATTTTTAACATTAAAGAAACGCATTTCTGTATGGCTATACTATGTCTGTGTTCCTTATTGTGCCTTGTGTTTGTATACATATCACAAGTTTTGCTAGCTTGTGCTTTCTTCCTCCACTCGGTTCCCCAGTGGCAGAGCAGCTGAATGAATAACGAACGGGTGGCTATGAAGGAATGACTCCCTAATCCCTAATGCTGCTGACTCACATCAGCTGGTACCTGATGAACAACTCTCCCTCAAACTAACTGTTCAGCCTGCTATCTCCCTCTTGAGTCAACATCTTTTTGTTTCTATTTCTCTCTTTCTCTCGCCCTCTCTCTCTCTGCATCTCACTGTATGAGGGTCTCTCTCTCACTCACTCACACACACACACTCACACACACACACACACACACACCCCCTCTACACTATAGAGGAGATGTCTACTGCCTGTATCCCGCCCCTGGCCACTGCCTACTCGGACCCAAAATGAGTGCTCAGGGCCAGTGTTAGAAGCTCTGGTGAATTTAGAGGTGTTTGAGCTCTTAAAAACGTCCTAATTGCACCCACTGGGAATGACCTGAAATAATCCTTGAAGGCTTTCTTCTTTCATGATTTTGCAGCGTGCTATCTCCATCTTGAGTCAACATCTCTCTCGCACACACAAGTTCAAAATGAGAGAGAGCATGAGCAGAATAACATCAACATGCCTATGAGAGCTATCATGCTTTTGGTTGGTTTATTAAGCATAACGACAGAGTATATTTTACGTGTGCATTTGGTTTGTTTGCGGTAAGAAATATCTACCCCCTCTATTGTCATTAACATATTTTCAAAGGCAGCATTTGCATAACAGTAGTGATCTGTCCCACTGGGCACAGACGTCTATTCCAAGTTGGTTCAACATCATTTCATTGAAATGACATAGAAAACAACGTTGATTCAACCAGTGTGTACCCAGTGGGTTAGGTCATTAACATTTAAGCATGTCTTACTGTGACAGTCGAACATGACAGTACTGAGTTTCAGCCTGATAGGAACAGTCACATTTGCTCTGAGATTTGCTCGTTGCCGGTCTGCCTCCATCTACTCTGCTATCTAATAGTAATGAATGTTTATCTGGTAAGTGAAACACTTAGAGAACACAAATTAACATTTCAACAACTCATGACACCATTACCACATTGTTTACTGCAAAACTAAATAAATCACCCACAAAAAGCACAATTTAGGAGTATATATATATATATATATATATATATATATATATATATATATATATATATATATATATATATATATATATATATATAAAAAGTATATATATAAAAAATATTTTAAACAAGATATTTTATATGTTGTCAAAATTGGCTTGCTTCCAATTACTGGTAGCTGAATCAATCAACACAATATTTTTTATGGAAAAATCTCATCTAAAAATGTTCAACATTATCCATGAATGTCGGATAGCACCTACTGTATTAACAGGTTATCACTCCCATCTCTACAATATCCCAAATTCTCCATCCCATTGGAACTAAGACACAGACACACACACACACACACACCAGTGTTTCGCTTATATTAATTTGTTTCCGCCACTCCCAAAAATATGATTGAATGATTTTTCAACAAAAAAAAACACAGGGTTTTTCTTTATTTTTTACTATGTTCTGCATTGTAGAATAATAGTGAAGACATCAAAACTATGAAATAACACATGGAATCCTGTAGTAACCTGTAACGTATATTTAAAATGTTAGATTCTTCAAGGTAGCCACCCTTTGCCTTGATGACAGCTTTGCACACTATTGGCATTCTCTCAACCAACTTCATGAGGATTGCTTTAACAACAGTCTTAAGAGTTCCCACATACAGTGCCTCGCGAAAGTATTCGGCCCCCTTGAACTTTGCGACCTTTTGCCACATTTCAGGCTTCAAACATAAAGATATAAAACTGTATTTTTTTGTGAAGAATCAACAACAAGTGGGACACAATCATGAAGTGGAACGACATTTATTGGATATTTCAAACTTTTTTAACAAATCAAAAACTGAAAAATTGGGCGTGCAAAATTATTCAGCCCCCTTAAGTTAATACTTTGTAGCGCCACCTTTTGCTGCGATTACAGCTGTAAGTCGCTTGGGGTATGTCTATCAGTTTTGCACATCGAGAGACTGACATTTTTTCCCATTCCTCCTTGCAAAACAGCTCGAGCTCAGTGAGGTCGGTAACTAATAATTGGATACTATGAAATTGGGGAGAAAAAGGGGGTAAAATATATATTTTTTTTTTAAAAGACAATGTCACCAGCAAATCAGTCACACCTCCTCCTCCATGCTTCACGGTGGGAACCACACATACGGAGATCAACTGTTCCCCTACACTGCGTCTCACAAAGACACGGCGGTTGGAACCAATAATCTCAAAATTGGACTCATCTGACCAATTGTCCATTGCTCGTGTTTCTTGGCCAAAGCAAGTCACTTCTTATTGGTGTCCTTTAGTTGTGGTTTCTTTGCAGCAATTCGACCATGAATGCCTGATTCACGCTGTTTCCTCTGAACAGTCTGTTACTTGAACTCTGTTAAACATTTATTTGGGCTGCAATTTCTGAGGCAACTCTGATGAACTTATCCTCTGCAGCAAAGGTAAATCTGGGTCTTCCTTCCCTGTGGCGGTCCTCATGAGAGCCAGTTTCATCATAGCGCTTCTTGGTTTTTGCGACTGAACTTGAAGAAACTTTCTTGAACTTGAAGAAAGTTCTTGAAATGTTCCGCATTGACTGACCTTCATGTCTTAAAGTAATGACAGACTGTCATTTCTCTTTGATTATTTGAACTGTTCTTGACATTGCCCTATTTGGTAAAATACCAAGTCCATACCATCTTCTGTATACCACCCCTACCTTGTCACAACACAACTGATTGGCTCAAACGGATTAAAAAAGGAAATAAATTCCACAAATGAACTTTTAACAAGGCACATCTATTAATTGAGATGCATTCCAGGTGACTACCTCATGAAGTTGGTTGAGAGAATGCCAAGAGTGTGCAAAGCTGTCATCAAGGCAAAGGGAGGCTACTTTGAAGAATTTCAAAAATAAAAAGTACAATTTGTATAACACTTTTTTGGTTAACACATGACTCCATGTATTATTTCATAGTAATGTTTTCACTATTATTCGACAATATAAGCCATAGTCAAAATAAAGAAAAACCCTTGAATGAATAGGTGTGTCCAAACGTTTGACTGGTACTTTACTTTTAAATAAGATCTTTGAGAACTAAAAATCACCAAAATAAAAACTAGATATTCAGGAAACATCTAAAATTCCGAAGATGTCATGGCCCCCCCATTATTTAAAAAATGTTTGAGTCACACAGATAGCAGAAAAGGACAGCATAAACCATGGCAAAATGTGTAGAATTGCAAGACATTAGCTTTAAAACAGCAAAATGTTCTCTGCACCCAACAGGAGGGCCTTTAAAAATATTGGTTGGAGACCACGCCATTTTACACGCCCACAACCCCACCTGTTGGTTCCAGTCTATGTCTTGAGTCTTTTACCATTTTTAGGGCCGTCCTCCGACACCTGGATGGCAGGGAGCTCGGCCCGTGATGTACTGGACCATACGCACTACCCTCTGTAGCGTCTTGCGGTCAGATGCCAAGCAGAAGCCATACTAAGCGGTGATGCAGACAGTCAAGATGCTCTCAATCGTGCAGCTGTAAACTTTTTCAGGATCTCAGCCCATGCCGAATCTTTTCAGCCTCCTAAGGAGGAAGAGGTGTTGTCGTGCCTTCTTCACAACTGTGTTGGTGTGTGTGGGCCAAGATAATTTCTTAATGATGTGGACACGGAGGAACTTGAAGCTCTCAACCCGCTGTGTTAGAAAGAGCAATCACCGTTCTTTATCGTTTTATTTTCTCTATTTCTTCAGCTGGCAGGACACACTTCTCCCCCTCTATTACCTCTTTCAAAATACCTTTGGGTTTAATTTAAGAGAAACAAACATTCAAGAAGCAGACCGTTTTAATGTATACAGTACAATAGAAAAATACTCTGCATTAACATCTTCAAGCACAAATTTACAAAACAAAGCTCTTCTCTTTCTGCTTAAATTTGCTATTTATTTTCTCATTAGAAAAAGACAAAATAGTGTGAGCCCTTGACAAACGGCAGCAATTATGAAGCATTATCTCATCTCCTACAGAAACCAATTGACTCAGAGATTATGTTACACATTCAGCAATGACAACTGCAGAAATATGATCTCTATCTGATCTCTATCACACACAAACACACTGATCCTGGCCAGTGTTGTATTACAGTAAAAACAGGGACATACGCCCCCTGGTGTCAAAGCAGAGCATAACTGAAACCAGATCAGAGCACTAACAGTCAGTAGCATGTGTACCTCAGAGTGAGGTACAGGCAATGTAGAAGGCTGAGGAGAGAAAGAATACCTGCCATATCGTTGTCTCCCATCCAAAACAACAGATCTATCATCAGACTCACTCACTGACAGTCTCACATACTGACGACACGCTCTTGGCATTCACCTTCCATTGACTTTAGTGGTTGTCTTTCTCCCAAAGGTTCTGATCTTATTAGTTGCTTTGTGTTCATCTTACTTGTGTTCTTTAATCGTGTTCTCATCTCAGATCTCCTCCTCCTTGTCCATGCAGATGTTGGCCAGTGTTTTGAACTTTGACCCCAGTGACTCCAGGAAGTCCAGGTTATCCTGGTCACCAAAGTCACTGCAGCAACCCACCGACCCGGCCGGTGACCCTTCACCCTCATACCCGTACGCTCGGGCCACGTCGTCCGCATAACGCTCCTCTGACTCATCTGCAAAATAGACCAGCTTCTGCAGAATAGAGAAAAAGGGTGTCCAGGTCCCGACTGTTGTCACACCAACCCAGATATTTATTGCAAAAACACTTGACAGGAATGACAAATTGAGTGCTGAAATTGCATTCTTTTGAAACAGCCCATATTGACTAAATCTACGAATAATGTATTGCAATCTGAATACCATCACAAAAACCACAATAACAAAAAACACATGTTGCTTTGGCTATGGCTTACCTTGCCCAGGTAGAGTCCGTTGGTCTTCCAGGTGTGCAAGGCGGAGAGAGTGGAGGAAGCCTGGGACTGTTTGAGGAAGGTAGTGTCTGTGTAGAAGTTACCGCCCCCGTACTGTCCAGTGGAGTAAAAGCTACTCTGTCCCTGAGCTGTCAGGAAGTCCCGCCTACTGCTCTCCCGATTCAGATTGATCGTCTTCTGACCAATCAGAGGAGGACCTGGAGCCGGACACCCCGCCCCATTCTGATCCAGAAGCCCCACCAGCCCTGCCCCCTTCACAGAGCCATCCACTGTGTCCACGGCAACACCGGTGGAAGGTACAATCAGCAGGGCCGCAGATTTCTGACCAGAGATAAGAGACAATGAAAGTCCCATTCACACACACATCCACACACAAAACACACAGGCAAACAGTACACACACACACACACACTCATCAATGATAGAGGAGCTAGTCCAGAGGAAAGCTGATCTCACCACTTCATCTCCAGGAGCCTCTGTGTTAGACTTCAGCAGCATGCCACCACTACAGTCTTCCATGTAGATCTTCTCTCCCTTAGTGGTGCAGTAAAACACAAATAATAGACCTGCATATGAGAGAACAAATATGTTAGTTACATAAATCCATATAAATGGAGAATTGACTAAAATGATAGATGTGAAGTATAATGTAGGATATGTCATATTCATGCCTGAGAACATGGTATGAGTACTCTGAGTGGTATTTGATTTAATACAGGAATAAACTGACAAAGTATTCGATGTGACTAAGTGATGCAGGATAAGATATTTGATGAATGTACAAGTGTGGGCATGTGCTAGTGTGTATCCATCATTCCTACTCACAGAGCAGTAGGAGCAGCAGGAAGGCCAGCAGCATGGCTAGGACGCCCCAGATCCCCACAGAGACAGAACTCCTCTTGGCCACACACTCTCCCCCCAGGCACTGACACACCCTTAAAGACAACACCTGGACCCCGCCCTTATTCTGGAGGTCAGTCACATGCACAGGGACCGTATACACACCCCGGGCCATCTCCACCACCTGCTCCAGCACAGCTGACCCATCTACAGAGGGGGCGGGGTGTAAGAAGGACAGGAGTTAGGAGGTGATTGACAATATGAGGGATAGAAGAATAGAGGAAGGTGATTTAGAGAGTTAGGTAGAGAGAGAGAAAAAAAATGAGAGACCGAGCAAGCTAGAGATAGATTACTTTGGTAACCAGGGTATAAATGCCTCGTGAGGAGATAACCTTTGGAATGTTCAGTGTTCAGAGAGTTTCCCTC
This sequence comes from Oncorhynchus mykiss, assembly GCF_013265735.2. Classification (NCBI taxonomy): domain Eukaryota; kingdom Metazoa; phylum Chordata; class Actinopteri; order Salmoniformes; family Salmonidae; genus Oncorhynchus; species Oncorhynchus mykiss. The sequence continues at coordinate 79,867,538 of NC_048569.1, forward strand.
CATATTTGGTAGTCTCCTGTGGTGGCTGTGTGCCCCTCACAGTGTGTGTGTGTTTGTGCATTCGGAAAGTATTCAGACCCCTTGACTTTTTCCACTTTGTTACAGCCTTATTCTAAAATTGATTTAATAGTTTTTTACCCTCATCAATCTACACACAATACCCCATTACGAGAAAGAAAAAACTGAAATATTAAATTTACATAATTATTCAGACCCTTTACTCTGTACTTTGTTGAAGCACCATTGGCAGGGATTAAAGCCTCAATACTTCTTGGGTATGATGCTACAAGCTTGGCACACCTGCGCAGCTATTTTCAGGACTCTCCAGAGATGTTAGATTGGGATCAAGTCCGGAATCTGTCTGGGCCGCTCAAGAACATTCAGAGACTTATCCCTAAGCCACTCCTGTGTTGTCTTGGCTGTGTGCTTAGGGTCGTTGTCCTGTTGGAAGGTGAACCTTCCCAGTCAGAGGTGCTGAGCGCTCTGGAGCAGGTTTTCATCAAGGATCTCTCTGTACTTTGCTCTGTTAATCTTTCCCTCGATCCTGACTAGTCTCCCAGTCCCTGCTGCTGAAAAACATCCCCACAGCATGATGCTGCCACCACCATGTTTCACCGTAGGGATGGCGCCAGGTTTCCTCCAGACGTGACACTTGACATTCAGGCAAAAGAGTTCAATCTTGGTTTCATCAGACCAGAGAATCTTGTTTCTCCTGTTCTGAGTCATTTAGGTGCCTTTTGGCAAACTCCAAGCGGGCTGTCATGTGCCTTGTACTGAGGAGTGGCTTCCGTCTTGCCACTCTACCGTAAAGGCCTTATTTGTGGAGTGCTGCAGAGATAGTTGTCCTTCTGGAAGGTTCTCCCATCTCCACAGAGGAACCCTGGAGCTCTGTCAGGGTGACCATCGGTTTCTTGGTCATCTCCCTGACCAAGGCCCTTCTCTCCTGATTGCTCAGTTTGGCCAGGCAGCCAACTCTAGGAACAGTCATGGGGGTTCCAAACTTCTTCCATTTAAGAATGATGGAGGCCACTTTGTTCTTGGGGACCTTCAATGCTGCAGAAATGTTTTGGTACCCTTCCCCAGATCTGTGCCTCAACACAATCCTGTCTCAGAGCTCTACGGACAATTCCTTCGACCTCATGGCTTGGTTTTTTCTCTGATATGCACGGTTAACTGTGGGACCTTATATAGACAGGTGTGTGCCTTTCCAAATAATATCCAATCAATTGATTTTTCCACGGGTGGATTCCAATCAAGTTTTAGAAACATCAAGGATGATCAATGGAAACAGGATGCACCTAAGCTCAATTTCGAGTCTCATAGCAAAGGGTCTGAATAGGTATTTCCTTTTTTAATTTTTAATAATTCTGCAAAAAAATCTTAATCCATTTTTGTTTTGTCATTATGGGGTATTGTGCGTAGATTGATTAAGACTTTTTTATTTATTTAATACATTTTGGAATAAGGCTGTAACAAAATGTGGAAAAAATTCAAGAGGTCTGAATACTTCCGAATGCACTGTATGTGCTTTGCAGCTTCTGTATTGAAGCTTTGCCTGTTTGATGGTTTGACGGGGGGCATTTCTTATAAGCTACCGGGTTAGAGTCCCGCTCCTTGAAAGGGGCAGCTCTACCCTTTAGCTCAGTACGGATGTTGTTTGTAATCCATTGCTTCTGGTTGGGGTATGTACGTATGGTCGCTGTGGGGACGACGTCATCGATGCACTTATTGATGAAGCCGGTGACTGACGTGGTGTACTCCTCAATGCCATCGGATGAATCCCAGAACACATGCCAGTCTGTGCTAGCAAAACAGTCCTGTAGCTTAGCATCTGCGTCATCTGACCACTTCCGCATTGATGGAATCACTTCCACTTCCTGCTTTAGGTTTTACTTGTAAGCAGGATGAGGATAGAATTATGGTAAGATTCGCCAAATGGAGGGCGAAGGAGAGCTCTGTATGCGTCTCTGTGTGTGGAGTAAAGGTAGCCTAGAGTTTTTTTCCCTCTGGTTGCAAATGTGACATCCTGGTAAAAATTTGGCCAAATGGATTTAAGTTTTCCTGCATTAAAGTTTCCGGCCACTAGGAGCGCCACCTCTGGATGAGCATTTTCTTGTTTGCTTATGGACTTATGCAGCTCATTGAGTGCGGGCTTAGTGCCAGCATCGGTTTGTGGTGGTAAATACAGCTTTATTTTTTCTCATCTTAAATAGACTGCTACAAAAAATGTAGATGTAAACTCTCTTGGTAAATAGTGTGTACTGTCACTATTTACTCTCTGTCACTGACAACTAAAAATGATCTTGACCTGTGCACCTACATTGTAAACCTTAATTCATAGGTTAGACTGTAGCAACCTCATGATGGGTATAGGGAACATAGCCTAAACCTATCGATGTTACATTGAGCTGGGTGAATAGAATATGAATGACAGTCATCCAATATGCTGTAATAGAAATAAGGCCAAGCTCATTCAAAAATATATCTTCCTCCCTCATCTTAAACGTCACCGACCGCCACTGCTCTGGATGTAGACATACTATACCCACAATTCAACCCCAACCCACTCTACTCACTTTGAATGTCTCTCAGCCTCCATTTCCCATCATGCCCCTCTGGCAGCATGAAGTTGAAGGGTCTGGCATAAGGTGATAGGTCAGCATCCTCTGCTTCTATGGTTACGGAGCCCATCTGCCCGTCCTCCCCCTCACACAACGTCAGGTATGTCCCCGGGACGATCATCGGGACGTTGTCATTAACGTCCTCGATCAGCAGCGTTATATTGCCATTGCCAGACTTCCTACCTAAGAGACAGAAAGAAGGTGGAGGGGTCAGGTGAACAAGGTCAAGCTCTGAGCGGCAGTGCCGATTGGGTAACTTTTCAGGTTTCACTCATTCAAAATTGAAATTATTCATCCATTCGTTCATTCAAACCTGGAATCTCTCATCCATTCATTCAAACATGATGTCATCTGTAACCTGAATTAATTTGTCTATTCATTCAGTAATCCATTCAACTATTTTGTTACATCTAAAATCCATTGTATTATACAATAGTGCCACATAACAAAAGTACAATACTTTGAGTGGAATATGTAATAACAGTTGAAGTGCTGTACACACACATCCACAGTTATGTTAAGGTCAAATGTAGCCATTATTATCTAAATATGAAATAATTTATGGTTAACAATAAAGTACCTTACTGTGATTGATTTAAATTAAAATGGTCAATCAGAAATATTTATATTTCTCAAGCAAGAATGTAGCTAGGACTGCCTGGAAGTGGCCTGAGTGAGGGGCCTAATGGGAGGGATATGTAACCTGAAAACTAGCAGTTATGGGTGGAGAGGTTTGAAACTCTGTTAGTTGGAATTGCAGGCTGTCTTTTCAAACAGCTCTTAAAATAAAAAGGTATTATCATAATTTTCTAAATTTCACAGTATTATTCCAACCTCATATTGTGAAATATATATATATATTTTAAAAAAAGAAGATAAATCATGTTTTTGACTGCACTGCTCCTTTAATAAGAAAAACAGCTTGTGAGTGTTCTGTTGTGTAGATTTCCTTTGGGGGTTTAGAACAGTTCAGCCCTAATGAAGATAAAACAGTTCAAGTGTCTTGCATGATTGTCCTCCTGCCACATTATATGTGACTCTGTACTTAAAGCAAGACTAGATAGAGACAGATAGCAGCTAACGGTTTTGATCTAATTTACACTATGGTGTTGCGTGACCCTTTCACACATATCACTCTCAGGAATGGTAGACATTCAGATAATACAGATTAGCTTAACCCTTTCAATTCAATGGGCTTTATTGGCATGGGAAACATACACTACATGACCAAAAGTATTTGGACACTTACTCGTCAAACATCTCATTCTAAAATCATGGGCATTAATATGGAGTTGGTCCCCCATTTGCTGCTATAACAGCGTCCACTCTTCTGGGAAGGCTTTCCACGAGATGTTGGAAAATATCTGTGGGGACTTGCTTCCATTCAGCCACAAGGGCATTATTGATGTCGGCACTTAGCCCTGGCTCACAGTCAGCATTCATTCCAAAGGTGTTCGATGGGGTTGAGGTCAGGGCTCTGTGCAGGCCAGTCAAGTTCTTCCACACCGATCTCAACAAACCATTTCTCTATAGACCTCACTTTGTGCACGGGGGCATTGTCATGCTGAAACAGGAAAGGGCCTTCCCCAAATTGTTGCCACAAAGCTGGAAGCACAGAATCGTCTAGAATGTCATTGTATGCTGTAGAGTTATGATTTCCCTTCACTGGAACTAAGGGGCCTAGCCCAAACCATGTAAAAACACCCCCAGACCATTATTCCTCCACCAAACTTTACAGTTGGCACTATGCATTGGGGCAGGTAGCGTACTCCTGGCATCTGTCCGTCGGACTGGCAGATAGTGAAGAGAACGCGTTTCCACTGCTCCAGTTTCCAATGGCGGCAAGCTTAAACAACACTCCAGCCAACGCTTGGCACTGTGCATAGTGAGTGATCTTAGGCTTGTGTGTGGGTGCTCGGCCATGGAAACCCATTTCATGAAGCTCCCAAGAAACAGTTATTGTGCTGACATTGCTTCCAGAAGCAGCTTGGAAGTCGGTAGTGAGTGTTGCAACCGGCGATTTTTACGCGCTTCAGCACCAGGCGGTCCCGTTCTGTGAGCTTGTGTGGCCTACTACTTCACGGCTGAGCCGTTGCTCCTCCTAAATGTTTCCACTTCACAATAACAGCACTTACAGTTGATCGGGGCAGAAATTTGAAGAACTGACTTGTTGGAAAGATGGCATCCTATGACGGTGCCACGTTGAAAGTCACTGAGCTCTTTAGTAAGTCCATTCTATTGCCAATGAGGTCTATTGAGATTGCATGGCTGTGTGCTCAATTTTATACACCTTTCAGCAACGAGTGTGGCTGAAATAGCTGAATTTTAAGGGGTGTCCACACATATATATAATATATACACATAAAACATGTTTACATTGCCAAAGCAAGTGAAAGAGAATAACCCAAAGTGAACTAAACAATGCAAAATTAAGAGTAAACATTACTCACAAAAGTTCCAAAACAGAGGTATTTCAAATGTTATATTATGTTATATATACAGTGTTGTAACAATGTGCAAATTGTCACGCCCTGACCTTAGTTGTCTTTGTTTTCTTTATTTGGTTAGGTCAGGGTGTGACATGGGTGGTTAGTTTAGTTTTTGTATTGACTAGGGGTTTTTGTATGTCTAGGGGTTTTCTAGTCTTGGTGTTTATATGTCTATGGTTTCCTAGATTGGTTCTCAGAGGCAGCTGTTTATCGTCGTCTCTGATTAGGAACCATATTTAGGTAGCCATATTCCTTGGTTATTTTGTGGGTTGTTATTCTATGTTTAGTTGCCTGTTCTGCACTAGCCATATTGCTTCACGATTCGTTTTGTTGTTTTGTTTAGTACTGTTCAGTGTGCTCTCTTTTATTAAAGATTTATGTTCGCTTACCACGCTGCGCCTTGGTCTCCTCTCTATGACGACTGTGACACAAACAGTTAGTACACTGAGCACAAAGGAGAGTTTCCGCCTACCACACCCTGACTGACAACCCAACAACACTGATCAGCCACACCCCAGTTCAGCTACTCCAGGTGTTCTCACCAACGACTCACAACAGCATAGCAAGTATGTTATACTGTAAGGAAGTGGTCCTTTATGAACACCAATAAAGTCATGTTTTACTGTGTCACTGCATGTTCACCTACACAGAGTAACGCTGTAAACCTAACAGGGAAATGTTAATAAACCCCAAAAGGCAGATGTGTCATTTCATACTAATACATGTATGAAATATCCTTCAGACACTCTCCAGTGCGGTTGCCCATGTGTAATAACAGTTTGGGTGAAAACCACACTCACTCTCGTCCACAGCTTTGATAGTGATCGTGTAGGCTCCGTTGGTAACTAGAGGAGACTCAAGGTCGATGGTGTTAGCTACCCTCAGCTCTCCCGTGGTCTCTCCCACAGCTATCCATGAGCCAGGGTCAAATTTTGTGTAGTACCTACAACACACAAATCAACATTTGTATTGGTAACATGCAGATGTTGCGTAAAAAAATTAAGTACTACAAAGTTGCTTAGGAGCTAGAAGCAGACCTGCCATGTCTGTCAGCACGATCTTACACACACACACACAGAGAGAGAGAGAACAGGTTTAACAGATAGCATAGAGCTATTGATGCATTCCAAACTATAAGTGCAAATTTATATGCATGTAGAAACATGAATAGAAGAATGTATGAAAGACACGAGAAAACAACTAATTTAATATAAAGGAAAATATAATTTACTCCCAATCTACTCTACTATAACCAGCTTTAGGGTAGTCATTGGTCTATATTCTTCCTTTACTCTACTGTTACTGGATGTGTAGGGACAGTGGGTCGCTAGTGTGCACTAGGGACAGTGGTCCGTACTTGATCCCCTTGCTACTCTTGGTCTCTGGGTCCAGTGCAGTGTACGTGGAGAGGAGGGTCCCGTTGGGAGTGTTCTCTTTAACCCTGATCACCATGTTAGGAGGGGTAAACTCTGGCCCCTCGTCCTCATCACCCACACTGACATCCACAGGGATGGACAGCCAGGTCCCTGCCATGCCCACCAGGGGAGCCTCATTCTGGGCAGAGATCATCAGCTTCACTGTCTTCCCCTTCTCATAATCAAGAGGCTGGAGGAGGGGTTGGAGAGTAGGGAAGAGTGAAAAAAAACAGGTTAGGCTCATGACTAACTCAGACTGGCCTGGTTGTCATTCTGTCAGCATTAGCCTGAGCTCTGTGGCTGCATCCCCAATGGCTCCCTATTCCCTACCAAGTGCACAAATTTTGACCAGAGCCCAATGAGCCCTATGGCCCCTGGTCAAAAGTAGCACACTATATAGGGAATAGGGTTCCATTTGTGACATAATCTGCACAAAATGTTCCTGTTACGACTCAGGTCAAGCTGAAGTCTCCATCCTCTGACACATTTAACACCCACCTACCAGAGAGCAGAGACGCACTGTGACCTGCTAATAATAACAACCACGCTCACTTCTTATCACTGCTACAACTTAGACACACATACCCCCCCACACACACACACACAAGTCTGACAAGACTAATCCACACTCACCAGGCAGGCCAAAAGTCCATCCAACCTCATATTGCGGAAATATATATAAAGGGGAAATCATGGGAAAATCATGTTTTTGACTGCACTGTCCCTTTACTAAGAAAAACTGCTTGTGAGTGTCTCTGTGTGTGACACTGTGTGACACACACAGAGAGAGACAAGTCTGCCAAGACAAATTCCACACTCAACTCTCCAGAGAGCTGCCTCTGAATTATAACAGTGTGAGCAGATTAATATCATCATTCATCTTTTAGTCAATGTCGCTCTGTCCTTGTCATTATGTCAGTCTCTCTCTCTGTAGCAGACTTTTTTTTTGTGTCAGTCAAGTAAAAAGCAAGAGTTGACACACCCAAACGAGATGGACATGTGCTGACTAATGGAATAGTAAAGTTATGAAATCATAGTAGTATACCCATAAAAGTATTTGGAACATATTTCAAGTATGTGACTATCTTTGTTTGTCAGTGCTTTGGTCTGTGGTTGTTGTTATCTCTGTCACCTTGACGACATAGAGCAGGCCCTCATTGGTTTCAGGGTCCGTGTCGATCCGGAAATTCCCATTCTCGTTGCCCTGGGTGATGACAAACCTGGCGTTCCAGTTTGGAGTCTTCTCCTCATCCTTGTCATCCACAGGAATCCTCAGGACCAGCATGTCTGCTTGGTTCTCCTTTACAGTGGCCTTGTACTGTCAGGCAGAAACAAACATTTTGTAAAATAAGTGGAGCACTCTTTTTTTGTTGTCGTTGTTGTTTTTGCCCGGTTATATTTCACCTAATTTTTTTAGTATAATGTTTTCTTTTAAGTGCAAATAAATACATTAAATAAATAGCATCGCCTGAATATATTTGACTATTTAAGTAGCGTTTCAATAATGACCACTTAGCACCTACCGAAAATACCCTGAGGTGATTTGTTGACTGCATTATTAACACCGCATACCTGTTTTGATTAGACACATATGGACAGGTACGAAAGGTCAAAAGGGTAAAAGAGGGCAGTAGTCTTTATAACCAAGATATCAGACAATACCACTTCTGTGAAGGATTGCACAACTCGTTAACTTTCCCCAAATTCCCAGGTTTATTGCTTACTCCCTTTTGATTCCGGGAACCTTTCATCCAGGATTTATAGGAAATCTGGTAATTTAGGAAAAATGTCAAGAATTTTACAACCTTACTATGTGTTATTCTCTTTACATTAAAACACATTTTGCAGGTCTGCTTCCAATCAAAATAATGTGTTAACTAATACACTCTAAATGGCCTGTAACGCAGAGATTAGCCAGCAGTGTTATTTTCCGACAGCCAATAAAATGTCAATAATTTCCTTTATAGTGCATTACTTTTGACCAGGGCCCATAGGGCACTATGCAGGGAATAGGGTGCTATTTGGAACACAAACACAGTGCTGTCTCATGGCAGAAGGGTTGAGAGGTTAGAATAGGACCTCAGGTTAAAGAACTGGTAACCTGTCCAGACAATCACTCTCTACAGCTTTGATGTTACCTGAATATCTCAGCATGTTTGAGAAAAGTGAAAATCTATTTACCATTTTCAAATGCTGTAGGCTAATGCATTGTGGTGGGGGGTTGGGATAAAGGAGAAAAAAAAAGAAAAAAAAAAAATATTGCTCAAGTGTTGTCAAAATGTAACGTTTTCCACATATTCACTCTATTGCTATTATTTGTGTGCAATATCATTGAGTTTGCGTCAAAGATGAGTGATTTATTGATTGCATTCCAAATGGCACCCTATTCCCTATATCCAGACGGACTCCGGTCAAAAGTAGTGCACTATATAGGGAATAGGGTGCCATTTAGGATGCAACCATAGTCGTCATCTTAAACACAAGTGGGAGGAGTGACGTACGGTGGTCTCCCTGAAGGTGGGAGGGTTGTCGTTGATGTCCAGTAGCGTAATGGTGGCCGTGGCAGTGTTAAACAGACCGTTCTTAGCTCCATCCATGTCCCGGATCTCCACGGTAACAGCATTGACAACCTGCGTCTGGAAAGACCCAAACACACAGAGAAACATTTTAGTCATTTAGCAGACGCTCTTATCGAGAGTGCATACATTGTTTCGTACTGGTCTCCCACAACCCTGGCATTGCAAGCTCAATGCTCTATCAATTGAGCCACACGGGACATTCAACATTTCCACCACAGAAAACCTCAGTGAAGTATCATCATTCAAGAGTACTCAAGTCTGCTCTGGTTTATACCTCAAATTCAGTACACCGTTCAATTAGCTAGAATGTCAGAGACTAACAATCACTTGTTACACAATATTAACATAGCCCAACAATACAATAGGCGAACTCTATATTACAGTGATGCTGGTGTATTTAGAGGGAAACAGGTGGGTGTTGAGTAAGGAAGGACGCCCTGCCTATGGTACCTCTCTGTCAAGAGTGCTGGTCTTGGCTGTGATCAGCCCACTGTGAGACCCGATGGTGAAGAACTGACCACCAGTCAGAAGGGTGTATCTGATCTTAGTGTGGGGAGTGTCTGCTTCATCCTTATCAGTGGATTTCACTTCTCCTACCTCAGTACCTGGAGAGAGGGAGGGAGGGAGGGGGAGAGAGAAAGAAAGTTAAAATACAATATTGATCTGACACACACACTCACTCACTCACTCACTCACTCACTCACCAGGTTTGCACTGCTCTAACACAGAGAAGGTGAGTGGTCCAGAGAAGGTCGGTGCGTTGTCATTGATATCTTCCACCAGAACAGTAATGTCCAGAGGCCGATCTGTCTCCTTCCCCGACCGCCTGTCAAACACCTGGGCTGTGAACTACACACCACTCATTAAGAACACACATACTGAACACTTTTGGTCTGAGGTACAGACAGCAGACAGACAAGATGACGCCACTGCTATTATCTTGCCTATAATCATTGTGCGTTCATTTAGACCAACTTTATGGCCTGTATTGAAGGTCTGTCACACTTACCACAAACTTGGGGTACTGTTCCCGGTCAACAGGGTAGTGCACACGCACCATGCCTGTGTCACGATCCACAGAAAAAAGCTTCTCCGGGGGCATGGTCACCCCTGAACCACTGATTATATAGTACACTGTGAAATTCACTGATGAATCTGACCCCACCTACAGATAGGGAGGGGGAGGGGGAGAGGGAGAGAGACAGACAAACTTACAGAAATAGCCTAAAATAACACCAGTACAGTTCTAACACACGGACACATAAATCAAGAGCCAAGGAGAGAAGTGAATGATGATTCCAAAATGGGGGAATTCAAGATTGGAGGAAGGTGATTGAGATGAGGGGGGGGATTACAGAAGAGGGATAGGAGAGTAAGACTGATGGGATACATGAGGAAACAGAAGGGAGGATGTGAGGACGGTGATAATGATGAATGCATGTCCTCACCAGTTCTACATCTTTGGGGAAAGGAGGGATGTCCTGCTCTATGATGCTGAAAGGGAGAGGACTCCATCTCCTTTTAGAGCGCCTCAGGACCTCAGACGGACCCCTCTGAACCCCTTTATGTGCAGGCACATTGAAGGGCACCCTCATGGGTACTTGAATATGCTCCTACAAGGACAGTGTCACAGTGATAAGTAAAGATACAAGCAGTCTACTTTCTAAACCTTACAGGAACACTCACATATCTACTGTAACTCTGTTATTGCTTTTCTGTTGTAGAGGGCAGGTTGAGTAAAAGGGTTGGTGGGGAGTACTGGGTGTGTCTTCTGTTTGTGATTCAATACTGTATGTTGCATGTATGATTCATTGCATGATTCAGTAATGTTACAGTAAAGTCATTCAGAAGTATCCCTCCCTCCCTCCCTCCCTCCCAGGCATTCCTCACCTGTTCAAGATCTGGGGACAGATGGACCTCCATCCTCCAGCGCCGTCCTCCCCCGTCCCTCCCCCTCACCCAGAAGGACCTGCCCTCCGCTGTAACCGTTGTGACGTCCACCGTGACAATGGTGCCGTCGCTCCGCATGGCGAAGTGGGGGTCACTGGAGGTCAGCCACTGTCCCTGTATGTGACACCCTGTCACTGGTACTGGACAACAGAGAACACAGACACCACACACTGTTAAGTCGATTGAACTATCATTAAAAGTGAAGACATTTTATCAAAACTATTTTCTAGGTGTAATTATTATTACGCGATTTAACTAATCATGTAAACTTTAACTAGGATGTCGGGGCACCACGGAATTTTTTTTAATAGAGTCTCTATTTCCCGAATCGACTCTTCAGATGCTTTCATATGTTATTGAGTACAGTGTTCTATTAATGATTATTAATCTTTACCTTCCGTTAGTCTCATTCCAAACGTCGTAAAATTCTTGCACGAACCCTAGCATAAATTATGAATCAGCGATATACAAATTGGTTTAATTATTTATTTACTAAATAACTAATCAAGTCACAGAAATACATGAAAATAGACACAATTAGTTCATACATGGGGTATTACATGATACAAAAAAAATTCCCTGGCGGACAAAACCGATAGCTGATAACTACACTCATAGAAATTGATAATACCTTACATGAACTACCTTTAATTTGAAAGGAAATTGCAATTTACATATTTACGAATGTATGTCGTCTCTCTCTATGGTCGCCGGTCCATCGGCTGGAGAGAGTCGACAGAAAGCCTCTGGTTTGTCCACCAGAGATCAAAGTCGAAGGTTGTTGGAATTGATACTTCAGAGTATCATTCAGAAATGCTTTTAGAATAGATGTTTCGGCGGTTGTCGGTATTCTCGTTCTAGACTTAATTTCTAGCTGCAGACTAGACATTATTCGTCTAAGATTTGCTCTTATTCTGTAGTGATCAATGGTCTCAGAGTTGAACCATTTCCAGCCGTGTAGCCAATGCTCCACGTGGTATGGTCTTGTCCTTTGGTAGAGTTGTAGTGGCAACTATTTCAACATGTCGCGTCAGCTGCATGTTTTCTAGTCTCATGTCAATTTCTTTAGGTAGTATTGTAGTTCAACCATTTGCAACCTCAGCTTACACTGTGGTTTGTGTGGTCTGGTGTGAATTGCGTCACGAGTGGGTTTTATACACTTCAAAGAAAAGGGCGGTCCATGACACTGACGTAATGTCTAGTAGTTACGCCTACGTGAGCATATATTTATAACATTATATAACATTTATAACATTATAACATTTTTGGCATGTGTTTTTCTGGATTTTTTTCTTTGTCAGTGGGCAAACGTACAAAATCAGCAGGGGATCAAATACTTTTTTCCCTCACTGTATATCCCCCCACTAGAATCCCCATACTTTAATGAAGACAGCTTCTCCATCCTAGAGGGGGAAATCAATCATTTCCAGGCCCAGGGACATGTACCAGTCTGTGGCGACCTAAATGCCAGAACCGGACAAGAACCTGACACCCTCAGCACACAGGGGGACAAACACCTGCCTGGAGGTGACCGCATTCCCTCCCCTATATCCCCCTAGGCACAACTATGACAATATAACCAACAAAAATGGGTCACAACTCCTGCAGCTCTGTCGCACGCTGGGTATGTACATAGTCAATGGTAGGCTTCTAGGGGACTCCTATGGTAGGTACACCTACAGCTCATCTCTTGGCAGTAATACTGTAGACTACTTTATCACTGATCTCAACCCAGAGTCTCTCAGAGCGTACACAGTCAGGCCACTGACATCCCTATCAGACCACAGCAAAATCACAGTCTACTTGAACAGAGCAATACTCAATTTTTTATTTTATTTTTATTTTACCTTTATTTAACCAGGTAGGCAAGTTGAGAACAAGTTCTCATTTACAATTGCGACCAGGCCAAGATAAAGCAAAGCAGTTCGACAGATACAACAACACAGAGTTACACATGGAGTAAAACAAACATACAGTCAATAATAAAGTATAAACAAGTCTATATACAATGTGAGCAAATGAGGTGAGAAGGGAGGTAAAGGCAAAAAAAGGCCTTGGTGGCAAGGTAAATACAATATAGCAAGTAAAACACTGGAATGGTAGTTTTGCAATGGAAGAAAGTGCAAAGTAGAAATAAAAATAATGGGGTGCAAAGGAGCAAAATAAATAAATAAATTAAATACAGTTGGGAAAGAGGTAGTTGATAGGGCTAAATTATAGGTGGGCTATGTACAGGTGCAGTAATCTGTGAGCTGCTCTGACAGTTGGTGCTTAAAGCTAGTGAGGGAGATAAATGTTTCCAGTTTCAGAGATTTTTGTAGTTCGTTCCAGTCATTGGCAGCAGAGAACTGGAAAGAGAGGCGGCCAAAGAAAGAATTGGTTTTGGGGGTGACTAGAGAGATATACCTGCTGGAGCGTGTGCTACAGGTGGGAGATGCTATGGTGACCAGCGAGCTGAGATAAGGGGGGACTTTACCTAGCAGGGTCTTGTAGATGACATGGAGCCAGTGGGTTTGGCGACGAGTATGAAGCGAGGGCCAGCCAACGAGAGCGTACAGGTCGCAATGGTGGGTAGTATATGGGGCTTTGGTGACAAAACGGATGGCACTGTGATAGACTGCATCCAATTTATTGAGTAGGGTATTGGAGGCTATTTTGTAAATGACATCACCAAAGTCGAGGATTGGTAGGATGGTCAGTTTTACAAGGGTATGTTTGGCAGCATGAGTGAAGGATGCTTTGTTGCGAAATAGGAAGCCAATTCTAGATTTAACTTTGGATTGGAGATGTTTGATATGGGTCTGGAAGGAGAGTTTACAGTCTAACCAGACACCTAAGTATTTGTAGTTGTCCACGTATTCTAAGTCAGAGCCGTCCAGAGTAGTGATGTTGGACAGGCGGGTAGGTGCAGGTAGCGATCGGTTGAAGAGCATGCATTTAGTTTTACTTGTATTTAAGAGCAATTGGAGGCCACGGAAGGAGAGTTGTATGGCATTGAAGCTTGCCTGGAGGGTTGTTAACACAGTGTCCAAAGAAGGGCCGGAAGTATACAGAATGGTGTCGTCTGCGTAGAGGTGGATCAGAGACTCACCAGCAGCAAGAGCGACCTCATTGATGTATACAGAGAAGAGAGTCGGTCCAAGAATTGAACCCTGTGGCACCCCCATAGAGACTGCCAGAGGTCCGGACAACAGACCCTCCGATTTGACACACTGAACTCTATCAGAGAAGTAGTTGGTGAACCAGGCGAGGCAATCATTTGAGAAACCAAGGCTGTTGAGTCTGCCGATGAGGATGTGGTGATTGACAGAGTCGAAAGCCTTGGCCAGATCAATGAATACGGCTGCACAGTAATGTTTCTTATCGATGGCAGTTAAGATATCGTTTAGGACCTTGAGCGTGGCTGAGGTGCACCCATGACCAGCTCTGAAACCAGATTGCATAGCAGAGAAGGTATGGTGAGATTCAAAATGGTCGGTAATCTGTTTGTTGACTTGGCTTTCGAAGACCTTAGAAAGGCATGGTAGGATAGATATAGGTCTGTAGCAGTTTGGGTCAAGAGTGTCCCCCCCTTTGAAGAGGGGGATGACCGCAGCTGCTTTCCAATCTTTGGGAATCTCAGACGACACGAAAGAGAGGTTGAACAGGCTAGTAATAGGGGTGGCAACAATTTCGGCAGATAATTTTAGAAAGAAAGGGTCCAGATTGTCTAGCCCGGCTGATTTGTAGGGGTCCAGATTTTGCAGCTGTTTCAGAACATCAGCTGAATGGATTTGGGAGAAGGAGAAATGGGGAAGGCTTGGGCGAGTTGCTGTTGGGGGTGCAGTGCTGTTGACAGGTGTAGGAGTAGCCAGGTGGAAAGCATGGCCAGCAGTAGAAAAATGCTTATTGAAATTTTCAATTATGGTGGATTTATCAGTGGTGACAGTGTTTCCTATCTTCAGTGCAGTGGGCAGCTGGGAGGAGGTGTTCTTATTCTCCATGGACTTTACAGTGTCCCAGAACTTTTTTGAGTTAGTGTTGCAAGAAGCAAATTTCTGCTTGAAAAAGCTAGCCTTGGCTTTTCTAACTGCATGTGTATAATGGTTTCTAGCTTCCCTGAACAGCTGCATATCACGGGGGCTGTTCGATGCTAATGCAGAACGCCATAGGATGTTTTTGTGTTGGTTAAGGGCAGTCAGGTCTGGGGAGAACAAAGGGCTATATCTGTTCCTGGTTCTAAATTTCTTGAATGGGGCATGTTTATTTAAGATGGTTAGGAAGGCATTTTTAAAAAATATCCAGGCATCCTCTACTGACGGGATGAGGTCAATATCCTTCCAGGATACCCCGGCCAGGTCGATTAGAAAGGCCTGCTCGCTGAAGTGTTTCAGGGAGCGTTTTACAGTGATGAGAGGAGGTCGTTTGACCGCTGACCCATTACGGATGCAGGCAATGAGGCAGTGATCGCTGAGATCTTGGTTGAAGACAGCAGAGGTGTATTTAGAGGGGAAGTTGGTTAGGATGATATCTATGAGGGTGCCCGTGTTTAAGGCTTTGGGGAGGTACCTGGTAGGTTCATTGATAATTTGTGTGAGATTGAGGGCATCAAGTTTAGATTGTAGGATGGCTGGGGTGTTAAGCATGTTCCAGTTTAGGTCGCCTAGCAGCACGAGCTCTGAAGATAGATGGGGGGCAATCAGTTCACATATGGTGTCCAGAGCACAGCTGGGGGCAGAGGGTGGTCTATAGCAGGCGGCAATGGTGAGAGACTTGTTTTTAGAGAGGTGGATTTTTAAAAGTAGAAGTTCAAATTGTTTGGGTACAGACCTGGATAGTAGGACAGAACTCTGCAGGCTATCTTTGCAGTAGATTGCAACACCGCCCCCTTTGGCAGTTCTATCTTGTCTGAAAATGTTGTAGTTTGGAATTAAAATGTCTGAATTTTTGGTGGTCTTCCTAAGCCAGGATTCAGACACAGCTAGAACATCCGGGTTGGCAGAGTGTGCTAAAGCAGTGAATAGAACAAACTTAGGGAGGAGGCTTCTAATGTTAACATGCATGTAACCAAGGCTATTACGGTTACAGAAGTCATCAAAAGAGAGCGCCTGGGGAATAGGAGTGGAGCTAGGCACTGCAGGGCCTGGATTCACCTCTACATCGCCAGAGGAACATAGGAGGAGTAGAATAAGGGTGCGGCTAAAAGCAATAAGAATTGGTCGTCTAGAACGTCTGGAACAGAGAGTAAAAGGAGGTTTCTGGGGGCGATAAAATAGCATCAAGGTATAATGTACAGACAAAGGTAAGGTAGGATGTGAATACAGTGGAGGTAAACCTAGGTATTGAGTGATGAAGAGAGAGATATTGTCTCTAGAAACATCATTGAAACCAGGAGATGTCATTGCATGTGTGGGTGGTGGAACTAATAGGTTGGATAAGGTATAGTGAGCAGGACTAGAGGCTCTACAGTGAAATAAGCCAATAAACACTAACCAGAACAGCAATGGACAAGACATATTGACATTAAGGAGAGGCATGCTTAGTCGAGTGATCAAAAGGGTCCAGTGAGTGGAGAGGTTGGTTGAGGGTCACGGCGATTTAGACAGCTAGCCAGGCCAACCGGTAGCAAGCTAGCATAGGATGGAGGTATGTTGTTAGCCACCTCTTGCGTTCGGTCAGTAGATTAGTGGGGTTCCGTGTGGTAGAGGGGATTAATCCAAATCACACAACAACAACAAAAATAAGAACAATAGATATAGTTATAGAGGCCCGAGAAGAAAACATAATAATAATAAAAATAAATAAATTGTCCGATTGTCTATTCAGATAGCAGCCGGTAAGACAGCTAACGGTTAGCGGGCCGCAGATGGGCGTTCAGGTAACGTCGCGACAGAGGAGCCAGCCGGATCTCATTCAGGTAGATAACGTCGGCAGTCCAGTTGTGAAGGCCCGGTGGGGCTCCGCGTAGGCAGTGAAACGGGTCCGGATAGGTGACTGCAGCCCAGGAGTGAATGATGGAACTCAGGAGTGATTGACGGAGCTGGCTAGCACCGGAACAATCGATGTTTGCTCCGGAATCGACGAAAGCCGACTGTCACACGGATAGCAGCTAGCTAGCTGTGAGATCCGGGTATGAATGTCCAGAGAGCAGTTGAAATCCAGGGACATGGAGAGAAAAATTGGTCCGGTATGTTCCGTTCCGAGCCGCGCTGCGCCGTACAAAACTGCCGATAGATTTTCGAGCTAAAGGATAGCTGATGACCACAAACCGTGGTTAGCTGAATACTAACGATTTGCCAGTAAAGAAGCTAACTAGCTTCTGATTAGCTTCTGGATTAGCTCCTGGCTAGCTTCTGGCTAGTTTCTGGCTAGCTTCTTGGAGTTTCTGGCTAGCTTCTTGGAGGATTACAGATCTGAGGTAAATAATACTTTTTTATAAATATAAATTGGTGAGGCTGGTTGCAGGAGAGTGTTTAGAAGATGAGTTGATGGAAAATAAAAATAAAATGTATGTGAAAAAAGTTGTAAATATACATATATATACAGGACACGACAAGACGAGGACAAAAGATGTCTGAACTGCTATGCGATCTTGGAGTGAAAGGCATCAAAGCCAAAGGAACTGAGTAAAATTAAGAAATGCTATAGATGGAAGGAATGTAGTTTGGAAACCTACCAAAAATCAATTAGGCAACAACAAATTAAAATCCCAGTAGAAATTTTTAACATCTCAGCTTCCCTATCAAACCTAAAAATCTCAAATAGAAAATCGAAGAAAATGAACAACAATGACAAATGGTTTGATGAAGAATGCAAAAATCTAAGAAAGAAATTGAGAAATCTGTCCAACCAAAAACATAGAGACCCAGAAAACCTGAGTCTACGCCTTCACTATGGTGAATCGCTAAAACAATACAGAAATACACCACAGAAAAAGAAGGAACAGCACGTCAGAAATCAGCTCAAATTAATTGAAGAATCCATAGTCTCTAACCACTTCTGGGAAAATTGGAACACACTAAACAAACAACAACATGAAGAATTATCTATCCAAAATGGAGATGTATGGGTAAAACACTTCTCCAATCTTTTTGGCTCGATAACAAAGAACAAACCGCAAAAACATATACATAATCAAATACAAATCTTAGAATCAACTAAAAAAAGACTACCAGAACCCACTGGATTCTCCAATTACCGTGAATGAACCACAGGACAAAAATTAAACAACCTTCCAACCCAAAAACACCTGTGTTGTTGATGGTATCCTCAATGAAATTATAAAATATACAGACATCAAATTCCAATTGGCTATACTAAAACACTTTAACATCATCCTTAGCTCTGGCATCTTCCCCAATATTTGGAATCAATGACTGGTCACCCCAATCCACAAAAGTGGGGACAAATTTAACCCCAATTACTACCGTGGGATATGCAAACTTGGGAAAATCCTCTGCATTATCATTAACAGCACACTCGTACATTTCCACAGTGAAAACAATGTACTGAAAAAATGTCAAATTGTAATTTTTACCAAATTATCGTAGTACAGACACACATTCTCCCTATCCACCCTAATTGACAAACAAACAAACCAAAACAAAGGCAAAGTCTTGTTCTGCTTTGTTGATTTCAAAAAAGCCTTCGACTCAATTTGGCATGAGGGTCTACTATACAAATTGATGGAAAGTGGTGTTGGGGGAAAAAACATACAACAATATAAAATCCACGCACACAAACAAGTGTGCGGTTAGAATTGACAAAAAAACACACACAATTCTTCCCACAGGGCCGTGGGGTGAGACAGGGATGCAGCTTAAGCCCCACCCTCTTCAAAATACAGTGCCTTGCGAAAGTATTCGGCCCCCTTAAACTTTGCGACCTTTTGCCACATTTCAGGCTTCAAACATAAAGATATAAAACTGTATTTTTTTGTGAAGAATCAACAACAAGTGGGACACAATCATGAAGTGGAACGACATTTATTGGATATTTCAAACTTTTTTAACAAATCAAAAACTGAAAAATTGGGCGTGCAAAATTATTCAGCCCCTTTACTTTCAGTGCAGCAAACTCTCTCCAGAAGTTCAGTGAGGATCTCTGAATGATCCAATGTTGACCTAAATGACTAATGATGATAAATACAATCCACCTGTGTGTAATCAAGTCTCCGTATAAATGCACCTGCACTGTGATAGTCTCAGAGGTCCGTTAAAAGCGCAGAGAGCATCATGAAGAACAAGGAACACACCAGGCAGGTCCGAGATACTGTTGTGAAGAAGTTTGGATACAAAAATATTTCCCAAGCTTTAAACATCCCAAGGAGCACTGTGCAAGCGATAATATTGAAATGGAAGGAGTATCAGACCACTGCAAATCTACCAAGACCTGGCCGTCCCTCTAAACTTTCAGCTCATACAAGGAGAAGACTGATCAGAGATGCAGCCAAGAGGCCCATGATCACTCTGGATGAACTGCAGAGATCTACAGCTGAGGTGGGAGACTCTGTCCATAGGACAACAATCAGTCGTATATTGCACAGATCTGGCCTTTATGGAAGAGTGGCAAGAAGAAAGCCATTTCTTAAAGATATCCATAAAAAGTGTCATTTAAAGTTTGCCACAAGCCACCTGGGAGACACACCAAACATGTGGAAGAAGGTGCTCTGGTCAGATGAAACCAAAATTGAACTTTTTGGCAACAATGCAAAACGTTATGTTTGGCGTTAAAGCAACACAGCTCATCACCCTGAACACACCATACCCACTGTCAAACATGGTGGTGGCAGCATCATGATTTGGGCCTGCTTTTCTTCAGCAGGGACAGGGAAGATGGTTAAAATTGATGGGAAGATGGATGGAGCCAAATACAGGACCATTCTGGAAGAAAACCTGATGGAGTCTGCAAAAGACCTGAGACTGGGACGGAGATTTGTCTTCCAACAAGACAATGATCCAAAACATAAAGCAAAATCTACAATGGAATGGTTCAAAAATAAACATATCCAGGTGTTAGAATGGCCAAGTCAAAGTCCAGACCTGAATCCAATCGAGAATCTGTGGAAAGAACTGAAAACTGCTGTTCACAAATGCTCTCCATCCAACCTCACTGAGCTTGAGCTGTTTTGCAAGGAGGAATGGGAAAAAATGTCAGTCTCTCGATGTGCAAAACTGATAGAGACATACCCCAAGCGACTTACAGCTGTAATCGCAGCAAAAGGGGCGGCAGGGTAGCCTAGTGGTTAGAGCGTTGGACTAGTAACCGGAAGGTTGCAAGTTCAAATCCCCGAGCTGACAAGGTACAAATCTGTCATTCTGCCCCTGAACAGGCAGTTAACCCACTGTTCCTAGGCCGTCATTGAAAATAAGAATTTGTTATTAACTGACTTGCCTAGTAAAATAAAGGTAAAAAAAAAAAAAAAAAAAGGTGGCGCTACAAAGTATTAACTTAAGGGGGCTGAATAATTTTGCACGCCCAATTTTTCAGTTTTTGATTTGTTAAAAAAGTTTGAAATATCCAATAAATGTCGTTCCACTTCATGATTGTGTCCCACTTGTTGTTGATTCTTCACAAAAAAATACAGTTTTATATCTTTATGTTTGAAGCCTGAAATGTGGCAAAAGGTTGCAAAGTTCAAGGGGGCCGAATACTTTCGCAAGGCACTGTATATATCAAAGAATTGGCAAGGGCACTTGAACAACCTGCAGTCTTACCTTAAAAGAATCTGAAGTCAAATGTATACTGTTTGCTGATGATCTGGTGCTTCTGTCACCAACCAAGGAGGGCCTAAAGCAGCACCTAGATCTTCTGCACAGATTCTGCCAGACCTGGGCCCTGACAGTAAATCTTAGTAAGACCAAAATAATGGTGTTCCAAAAAAGGTCCAGTCGCCAGGACCACAAATACAAATTCCATCTAGACACCGTTGCCCTAGAGCACACAAAAACCGATACATACCTTGGCCTAAACATCAGTGCCACAGGTAACTTCCACAAAGCTGTTAACGATCTGAGAGACAATGCAAGAAGGGCATTCTATGCCATCAAAAGGAACATAAAATTCAACAGACCAATTAGGATCTGGGTAAAAATACTTGAATCAGATATAGAACCCATTGCCCTTTATGGTTGTGAGGTCTGGGGTCTGCTGACCAACCAAGAATTCACAAAATGGGACAAACACCAAATTGAGACTCTGAATGCAGAATTCTGCAAAAAAATATCCTCAGTGTACAATGTAAAACACCAAATAATGCATGCAGAGCAGGATTAAGCCGATACCCGCTAATGATCAAAATCAAGAAAAGAGCCGTTCAATTCTACAACCACCTAAAAAGGAAGCAATTCCCAAACCTTCCATAACAAAGCCATCACCTACAGAGAGATGAACCTGGAGTAGAGTCCCCAAAGCAAACTGTTCCTGGGGCTCTGTTCAAAAACACAAACAGACTCCACAGAGCACCAGGACAGCAACAAAATTAGACCCAACCAAATTATGAGAAAACAAAAAGATAATTATTTCCAATGTGTCAAGTAATTAACAAAAAAAACAGAGCAAACTATAATGCTATTTGGCCCTAAACAGAGAGTACACAGCGGCAGAATACCTGACCACTGTAACTGACCCAAACTTAAAGAAAGCTTTGACTATGTACAGACTCAGTGAGCATAGCCTTGCCATTGAGAAAGGCAGCCGTGGGCAGACCTGGCTCTCAAGAGAAGACAGGCTATGTGCACACTGCCAATAAAATGAGGTGGAAACTGAGCTGCACTTCCTAACCTCCTGCCAAATGAATGACAATATTAGAGACACATATTTCTCTCAGATTACACAGATCCACAAAGAATTTGAAAACAAACCCAATTTTGATAAACTCCTTTATCTACTGGGTGAAATACCAGTGTGCAATCACAGCAGCAAGATTTGTGACCTGTTGCCACAAGAAAAGGGCAACCAATGAAGAACAAACACCATTGTAAATACAAGCCATATAAATAAACATATTTCCCCTTTTGTACTTTAACCATTTGTACATTGTTACAACACTGTACTGTGAGGCAAAAAAGTATTTAGTCAGCCACCAATTGTGCAAGTTCTCCCACTTAAAAATATGAGGCCTGTAATTTTCATCATAGGTACACTTCAACTATGACTGACAAAATGAGAAAAGAAATCACATTGTAGGATTTTTAATGAATTTATTTGCAAATTATGGTGGAAAATAAGTATTTGGTCACTTACAAACAAGCAAGATTTCTGGCTCTCACAGACCTGTAACAACTTCTTTAAGAAGCTCCTCTGTCCTCCACTCGTTACCTGTATTAATGGCACCTGTTTGAACTTGTTATCAGTATAAAAGACACAACCTCAAAGAGTCACACTCCAAACTCCACTATGGCCAAGACCAAAGAGCTGTCAAAGGACACCAGAAACAAAATTGCAGACCTGCACCAGGCTGGGAAGACTGAATCTGCAATAGGTAAGCAGCTTGGTTTGAAGAAATCAACTGTGGGAGCAATTATTAGGAAATGGAAGACATACAAGACCACTGATAATCTCCCTCGATCTGGGGCTCCACGCAAGATCTCACCCCGTGGGGTCAAAATGATCACAAGAACGGTGAGCAAAAATCCCAGAACCACACGGGGGGACCTAGTGAATGAATGACCTGCAGAGAGCTGGGACCAAAGTAACAAAGCCTACAATCAGTAACACACTACGCCGCCAGGGAATCAAATCCTGCAGTGCCAGACGTGTCCCCATGCTTAAGCCAGTACATGTCCAGGCCCGTCTGAAGTTTGCTAGAGAGCATTTGGATGATCCAGAAGAAGATTGGGAGAATGTCAGATGGTCAGATTAAACCAAAATATAACTTTTTGGTAAAAACGCAACTCGTCGTGTTTGGAGGACAAAGAATGCTGAGTTGCATCCAAAGAACACCATACCTACTGTGAAGCATGGGGGTGGAAACATCATGCTTTGGGGCTGTTTTTCTGCAAAGGGACCAGGACGACTGATCCATGTAAAGGAAAGAATGAATGGGGCCGTGAGATTTTGAGTGAAAACCTCCTTCCATCAGCATGGGCATTGAAGATGAAACATGGCTGGGTCTTTCAGCATGACAATGATCCCAAACACACCGCCCGGGCAACGAAGGAGTGGCTTCGTAAGAAGCATTTCAAGGTCCTGGAGTGGCCTAGCCAGTCTCCAGATCTCAAACCCATAGAAAATCTTTGGAGGGAGTTGAAAGTCTGTGTTGCCCAGCAAAAGCCCCAAAACATCACTGCTCTAGAGGAGGTCTGCATG
Organism: Oncorhynchus mykiss; assembly: GCF_013265735.2. Lineage (NCBI taxonomy): Eukaryota > Metazoa > Chordata > Actinopteri > Salmoniformes > Salmonidae > Oncorhynchus > Oncorhynchus mykiss. Next base: position 79,890,880 of record NC_048569.1, read on the forward strand.
GAGGAATGGGCCAAAATACCAGCAACAGTGTGTGAAAACCTTGTGAAGACTTACACAAAACGTTTGACCTCTGTCATTGCCAACAAAGGGTATATAACAAAGTATTGAGATAAACTTTTGTTATTGACCAAATACTTATTTTCCACCATAATTTGCAAATAAATTCATTAAAAATCCTACAATGTGATTTTCTGGAGAAAAAAAATATCATTTTGTCTGTCATAGTTGAAGTGTACCTATGATGAAAATTACAGGCCTCTCTCATCTTTTTAAGTGGGAGAACTTGCACAATTGGTGGCTGACTAAATACTTTTTTGCCCCACTGTATATAAAAATAATATGACATTTGTAATGTCTTTATTCTTTTGGAACTTCTGTGAGTGTAATGATTACTGTTCATTTTTATTATTTGTTTCCCTTTTGGATATGATCTACTTCACTTGCTTTGGCAATGTTAACATATGATTCCCATGCAAATAAAGCCCCTTGAATTGAATTGAGAGGGGGGGGGGGGGGCTCCCACAGTGCACATCATGACAGTTAATACACTGGGCAACACACACACACACACACACACACACACACACACACACACTCGGAACAAAACATAGAACTTTGGACAGAACACTCAAGCTCGTATTCACAAATAGTTTCAGAGTAGAAGTGCTGATCTAGGATCAGGTCTTCTCTATCCATATAAACTTATTCAGTATGATCTAAAAGGGGAAATCTGATCCTATATCCTACTCTGAAACTCTTTGTGAATACAGGCAACGGTAACTACAGGCAGTGAGTCAGACATAACTCACACACACATAAAACACTGTCACTAACTAAACTCAGCAAAAAAAAAAAAAAAAAAACATACCCCTTTTCAGGACCCTGTCTTTCAAAGATAATTCGTAAAAATCCAAATAACGTCACAGATCTTCATTGTAAAGGGTTTAAACAATGTTTCCCATGCTTGTTCAATGAACCATAAACAATTAATGAACATGCACCTGTGGAACGGTCGTTAAGACACTAACAGCTTACAGACGGTAGGCAATTATGGTCACAGTTATGAAAACTTAGGACACTAAAGAGGCCTTTCTACCGACTCTGAAAAACACCAAAAGAAAGATGCCCAGGGTCCCTGCTCATCTGCGTGAACGTGCCTTAGGCATGATGCAAGGAGGCATGAGGACTGCACATGTGGCCAGGGCAATAAATTGCAATGTCCGTACTGTGAGACGCCTAAGGCAGTGCTACAGGGAGACAGGACGGACAGCAGATCGTCCTTGCAGTGGCAGACCACGTGTAACAACACCTGCACTGGATCGGTACATCCGAACATCACACTTACGGTACAGGATGGCAACAACAACTGCCTGAGATACACAAAGGAAGGCACAATCCCTCCATCAGTGCTCAGACTGTCCGCAATAGGCTGAGTGAGGGGTGGCAGGTAGCCTAGTGGTTAGAGGGTTGGACTAGTAATTAAAAGGTTGCAAGCTCGAATTCCCGAGATGACAAGGTAAAAATCTGTAATTCTGCCCCTGAACAAGGCAGTTAACCCACTGTTTCTAGGCTGTCATTTAAAATACAAATTTGTTCTTAACTGACTTGCCTAGTTAAATAAAGGTAAAATAATAAAAAAGACCTGGCAACAATGCCCCCTATGGGCACAAACCCATCGTCGCTGGTCCAGACAGTACTGGCAAAATGTGCTCTTCACTTCCGAGTCGTGGTTTTGTCTCATCAGGGGTGATGGAGGTGGAGTGTCCGTCATGGTCTGGGGTGGTGTGTCACAGCATCATCGGACTGAGCTTGTTGTCATTGAAGGCAATCTCAACGCTGTGCGTTACAGGGAAGACATCCTCCACCCTCATGTGGTAGCCTTCCTGCAGGCTCATCCTGACATGACCCTCCAGCATGACAATGCCACCAGCTATACTGCTCGTTCTGTGTGTGATTTCCTGCAAGACAGGAATGTCAGTGTTCTGCCGTGGCCAGCAAAGAGCCCGGATCTCAATCCCATTGAGTATGTCTGGGACCTGTTGGATCGGAGGGTGAGGACTAGGGACATTCCCTCCAGAAATGTCTGGGAACTTGCAGGTGCCTTGGTGGAAGAGTGGGGTAACATCTCAGAGCAAGAATGGGCAAATCTGGTGCAGTCCATGAGCAGGAGATTCTCTGCAGTACTTAATGCAGCTGATGGCTACCCCAGATACTGACTGTTACTTTTGATTTTGACCCCCCCCCCCCCCCCCCCTTTGTTCAGAGACATTATTCCACTTCTGTTAGTTACATGTCTGTGGAACTTGTTCAGTTTATGTCTCAGTTGTTGAATCTTGTTATGTTCATACAAATATGTACACATGTTAAGTTTGCTGAAAATAAACACAGTTGACAGTGAAAGGACATTTCTTTTTTGAAGTTTACATTGACTAGGCTACACACAGATAGGCAGGTGTTATAGGCCTACCTTGAGAGATGACATAGCCAGGCCTGACCTCCACTGGGACCTGGGCTTGGATGGAATGAGGAACACAGCACTCAGACTGAGCTATGATCTGAGAGAGAACAGAGAGAACAGGGTTTACACATGTCTTTCATCCTGTCTTTGTCACTCTCCTTCTCCTACAGTCCATATTTTCAATTAATTATTGGCAGTGATGCATTAACCCCCAAATCCATTTCTGCTATCTGCCAACTCCTTGTCAAGAGAGCAGACAGACTGGCTACAGATGCATGTCTTCTAACCCTAACCTTAAAGCTATAATCCTTCATTAAAACAATAACAAAGCAGGCACACTGCCTCTGTTTTCCTAAAAAGATTAGGGATTGGTCTGGAGAAATGTAACCACTCAAATTCAGACAGATCTATGGATGCATGGACTGACCATACAAATGCATGGACTGACCATACAAATGCATGGACTGACCATACAATTTCCAGGGAACTCATGATATTATCACAATACGCAGGTGCCGATACGATATGTATTGCTCATTGTACACAGTGTACAAAACAGTAGGAACACCTGCTCTTTCCATGACATAGACTGACCAGATGAATCCAGGTGAAAGCTATGATCCCTTATTGTTGATGTGACTCGTGGCAGAGGAAAGGGAAAAGACAGGTTAAAGAAGGATTTTTAAGCCTTGAGATATTGATTTAAGTGTGTAAAGAACTGCAATGCTGCCGAGTTTTTCATGCTCAACAGTTTCCGTGTTTATTAACAATGGTCCACCACCCAAAAGACATCCAGCCAACTTGACACACCTGTGGGAAGCATTGGCATCAACATGGGCCAGCATCCCTGTGGAAATCTTTTGACACCTTGTAGAGTCCATGCCCTGGTGAATTGAGGCTGTTCCAAGAGCAAAAGGGGGTGCAACTCAATATTAGGTGTTTGTAATGTTTTGTACACTCAGTGTATGTCTACTGCAGAGAGACAAGTGAGACCCATAACAAAAATTAGTATTGATCAGTCATGGAAATATAAGTGCTGAAAACTTGTTGGCTCACTATTTAAAAAGCTATAGGATGAAAAAGACTTCCGTTTTGGCATAGATACAGCCGACTAGTGCTTGCTAACGCTACCAAGCCAAAACATAATAATCTACAAATCTATACTTGGAGTCAAAGTATCGATATAATATCATCCCAAATAATATTTTGATATGTAACTTCATCAATTTCTTTCCCCATCTTTAGTTGAGGCTGTACGATGTTTGTTCACATTTCTGTTGTTTACAAACATTGAAATAAAACAAGCTTATATTTTGGATTCTGATGGGGTATGACAGTTGAACTTCGCTCATGAGGCATTTATAAAAGTTATATTCTTCAAGAATGAAAGGGTATATTTCCCTCAAACACAACTCTGGACCTCGAAACCTGTTCCACTGCATTTATTGTTCCCCTCTAATCAGGGACTGATTTATAACTGGGACAACAGGTGGGTGCAATTAATTATAAGGTAGAACAGAAAACCATTAGGCTTCGGACCTCGTAGGGTAAGAGTTGAATACCCCTGTTATATACCATTTATTGTATAAGTCCAAAAATGGATGTAGATACTAGGGATTCTAGCTTCACTGAAAATACCTAACCTTTAGAGTGGCAGGTAGAGCTCTGGGTCAGTTACCGAAAGGTTGCAAGATCAAATCCCAGAGCTGACAAGGTAAAAATCTGTCGTTCTGAACAAGGCAGTTAACCCACTGTTCCTAGGCTATTATTGTAAATAAGAATTTGTTCTTAACTGACTTGCCTAGTCACATTGCCTACATTTGATTAACCAATCAAATGTATTTATAAAGACCTTTTTACATCAGCAGCTATAAAGAAACCCAGCCTAAAACCCCAAACTGCAAGCAATGCAGATGTAGAAGCACGGTGGCTAGGAAAAAGACACTCCTCTTGTTGGACAGATCAGTTTTCCAATCACACTCTGTTCACATCATTGAAATGTGTTTGAACGAATAGGCCTATAGTAATACTACTGCTGAAGAGTGCCTAACTAATTCTAGCAAGTGTGAGGAAACCAGTAGACGTGTGAATAACATACAATGATAAATGTAGCCCGAGTCAAAGGCAATACTACTTATTCAAGTTTAATCTTCAATGTGAGATTGGTACATCAATTTTTTTTCCACATCAACTGTTTATTAAAACAAGTTGTGAGGTGACTGCTTTGTTTTTTAATCCCAGATTGGGATATGGGTTATTTTAAGCAATATTTCTAATATTTGTCTCTGAAACAGTATAGGATGTTTTGGTGGGGCATTGTTGAGCATTGAGTAAGTAGGCCTTATGCTGTTTGTTTGAGGCCCCCAAATGACCTTATTATTTTCCTATATGGAGTAGCCTGGTCATAATGGCTCAAAACAAAATGTCAACATGGGCCGCCACTCACTACGCTATTTGAAAATATTTGAGCTTTACGGGTTTATCAAAAAAGTCTTATCTGGATTCGCATTTCCCAGACCTTTGTTTCTTTTATAACCCGTAGTGCCTTCGATAATCATTAACCCCATTCGCAGCGAGAGTGCTGTATCAGTGAAATGTATAACTAATGAATGCATTTGCAAAAGATCTAGACAGGCCTACTCAGTTTGACAAATAAGTAGCCTATAGCCTAAACACACGTCAGAGAAAGAGACTAGGACAGGAGACTAGAGAACACGGATCATGCTCATTTTATACAAAGTTTCAGCTCAACAACATACGTCTGTCATTTCTGTGCTTACATTCCACACCGATTTGCTCACGAAACGTCTGCATGAGATACGCGTAGTGGTCAGACATTGAGGACTGGACTGCCCACCTACTTTTAAACCTGAACTTTAGTCCCTCAACACTTTTATTCAGGAAAATAACGAAAACAACGGATCCCAGTGAAGAATACCGTTCCACTGGGCACAGACGTCCATTCAACGTCTATTCCATTGAAATTACGTGGAAACTAAATTGATTCAACCAGTGTGTGCCTTGTGTGTTAAATAGTCTAGCCTACATCAACGCTATTCTCCAAGACAAATTTGTCTTGAAAGTTACAATACCTATTGTTTGCGGTCACTTACCACAGTGAGCAGGCTGACGCAAAAGACGCCCGGGGCCATTGTGCGGCGGGATGAATAAACAGAAGTCTGGAGAATCGCGCCCTACCTAAAATGACTGAAGTCGTTCGGTGAAGTCCCGGGTGCAGCGCGGCGCGAGGGATGGGTGGAGGTTTTGGCTCTTGAGCCTTGGTAATTATTTTAGCTCACACATTAATTCCAAGGGTGTGTCGGGAAGAATTGAGACAGAGAGAGAGACAGGCTGTAAGGGGGTACGGAGTCCGCTCTGGGGCTGGCCGTAACGATCACCACCTACAGGTTTACGGGGAGGGACTGTCCCGCCTCCTGTCCTGTCTTATCTCGGGGTCTGGACTCCACCCACGCCAAACCTTCCCAACTATGTGTGCTTTACTGTCTATGTTGACTATAAGTGTTTATCTAAGTTATTATCCAACATTTCAAAATGTGCTATTGTAATAAAAGTGTCACCCTGTATATTAGGCCTATGTTTTTTAATGGATATAGAGTGAGTCATTGACCAAACCAACCAGAAAGGAAACAGAGGCTTAAGTGTAGACCAGAGGTGGGATTTTATCTCTTTGCAGGTAAGAAGTCTGACAGCCATGTATAGTAAGTATCGTTCCCTTGTTAGGTGTGTGTGTTGGTTATTCTATCCTTGTGGGGACCTAAAATCCCCAAAAGTCCCCACAAAGATAGGAAAACAAGGAAAATTCTCCCTCGTGGGGACATTTCCCACACCATTTTGAGATGCCGTAGCCAGTATACAGTTCCTCAAAAGTCCCAATTAATCTAAGATAACTAAAGAAATCAGGCATTCATTTTGATGTTTTTGCCAAAGAGATCGTAATCGTGCAATTTTACATCTAACTAAAATGTGTTTTTTCAATGAAAAAATGTGCAAGAAAATGAGTTGTCTCTCATTGAATGACAACAAAGACTTTATTGAAGAATTCGTACTGTTGACCAATCACAGACGAAGGGCATAGACTTCCGCTCCGAACTTCGGCTTGACTCCAGATAAAAATGTGTGTGCCCGAACAACCAATATAAACCTCACGTAAGTCCAAAACAAACAAAAAGTCATAATATGAACTCTACCAAAATGTTCCAGCTGGCAAGCATGCAGACACCTTAAGGGGTTAGGTTAATTTGTTTAACCTTTAGGCAAGTCAGTTAAGAACAAATTCGTATTTACAATGACAGCCGACCCCGGCCAAACCCAGACAACACTGGACACCACCCTATGGGACTCCCAATCACGGCCAGATGTGATACAGCCTGGATTTGAACCAGGGACTGTAGTGACACCTCTTGTGCTGTGATGCAGTGCCTTAGACTGCTGCACCACTCGGGAGGGTTAAGGTTAGGTTATGGTAAAGGTTAGGGGTTAGGGAAACTAGGATTTGAATGAATGTTAGGTCCCCACGAGGATAAAATAACATACGGTATGCATGTGTGAGAAAGAGAGAGTGAAGTCATAATAAAACCTTTATCTACAGACATAAACAGGTTGACCTTTACTTAATTCATTCATACAGGTGTATCAGACAGAACAATAATACATGAGTTACAGTCTAGTCTACACCTTGACATACAGACAAACAGAAGCCTGCTGAGGGAGAGTACAAATGTGATGTGTGGTGATGTGTGCTGAGAGTCCTGGCACAAATGGTTGCCATGAATCACCCAAGTGGGTGCTACACATTGGTGGTGGATGACGAGAGTTTCCCCCTTACTATGTAAAGTGCTTTGAGCACCTAGGTGGAAAAGTTATTCCAATCAATTATTATAATTCATTATTATGTGTCATTACAGTGTAACCAATGTGAAATGGCTAGCTAGTTAGCGGGTTAATAGCGTTTCAATCGGCGACGTCACTCGACCTTGAAGTAGTTGTTATCCTTGAAAATAAACCACCTAGCCCACTTAGACCTCATAGCCCAGACTCCAGGAATGCACATCCACCACTCCAGGCCCTTGAGGAGTGTGTGTGAGGAATATGAGTGCGCATCTAAATTCATATATGTGTGTGTGTGTGTGTGTTTGTGTGTCAATGTGTGTGGTAGGCTAAGTGAGGGGCACAGACAGGGGAGTTGAGAGGGAGTGAGAAAGCAGAATGATGACCTCACTCCCACCTCTTTATGAAGAGCTGATCAGGGTGCATGACACTGGCGGGAGCAGAGAGAGAGAGAGCAAACTAATATTCCTTTCAAACAGAGACGAGAACCTGCCAACTTTAACATTGCCCACCACAGAGCCTGTACTTCTATTTCCACCATCTGACCTAATCATGATTGCGGTAATGTATAAATGTAAACTTTCATATTACCGTCGTTAGCACGCATTCAATTATTAAAGGGGAACTGCACCCGCTGATTTGGCATCGTTTGGGGCTTTTGTCTAGTATTAGTCAGACTCAGACATGAATTGGCTGCCGCCATAGCTGCATCTATTATTTTGTTTTGCCCTAGACAATACAGAATACACTTTATGAGCAACGAACTACCTTGTAGCTAGCTAGCTAGTCTGCCTCGCTAGCATTATCAAATGATAACGTTACATAACCAGCAGTATCTAGATAATACACAATAAACTTGTATGAGCTACGACCCAACTAAGTTGTAATGAGCTAGCTAGGTAGCTAACATGAAATAAAACATTAGCTAGCCTGCCTCGCTAGCTAACGTTAGCAAGCCTGCCTGCTTTATCAAAAGATAAATAATGTTATTGCTGGTTATGTAGGTAGCTTACGTCGTTACTTAAGTTATACCAGACAGGTCATTATATTACAGTATCTCTGATTATACTCACCACCACCGGTCATTGCACACAAAGCTACCGTTACTGGTGCAGACTTGGGGGCTGACCAACTCCAACCACCTATTCTGCGTACTAGGGTCCTTCGGCATGGCATGCAAAAAATAGAACTTGGCTGTGGAGGCATGGTCAATCTGTTTAGCGCTTTTCAATCTGCCGTCCTTTGAATGCGTTGGGGGCCATGAAACAACGGAGCCCCATTAAATGATGGGAAGCAAAGTGGGCGGAGGGGCGATTTGAACGTGGAGCTTAGCAAAAGGGGGCATGATATTTTGACATGATTTTAATCCAAACCCAACCTTCATTTACTCTTGTGACGAACTAAGGTTTCAAACTTTGTTTCAGACGAGGCTGAACTTATGACCAAAATGATCCTATTTACACCGTGTAGTCAAAATGTTTCTGACTCATATCTTTAACATTCTATCGTTGTTGTCCGGCAAAAAAGTTGTCCTTTCATTATGAAAAAGTATTAACACAAGAACAGCAATCTGCATGACAATCATCACAGCAGCCTGGTCCAAATAACTGTCTGGAACATATTATCTAACCAGATGGTTGTTTGCGAAAATTATAACTGAGAGATTGACAGGTTTTCAGTTGAGGTCGAGGAGATGGTGTGTGAATCCTGGCACTGCGCCTGCAAATCCAATTTGTTTCCCAACAACATTTTATTCCAGTCATTCTGAAGCATATATCATCACACCGCTGAAGAGAACACACACACAATAAATGCGACGGTAAACACACACACACAGATTTGCCAGGGCAGAGCCGCAGGATTCACAGGGTGCGGCCCCAGCAGAGCCTGGAATGTAGCACTACTCTGATATTTGGGAAGTGTCTCCCTCCTCCCTCTTCTCTCTCTCCCTTCCTTCCCTCAGGTCCAACTCCACCCTTAGCTTCCCACCCCGGGGCCTCCACCCTTCTGACTTGTAGCTTGTAACTAGGGGCGACGAGAGGACAACCTCCCACAATGGTGTCCAATTACATTAGCAGGAAGAAGGAGGAAACTGAAAGAAAACCTCAACTACTGGTCTGTCTGAAATGGCACTACGTTCCATTCATAGTGTAGGGAAAAGGGTTCCATTTGAAACGCAACTGCTGATCTGTCCACTTTATCCAGCAGATCAGAGAAACTTTGTCTGCGTCCCAAATTACAGCCTATTTCCTATAGGGCTGTGGTCAAAAGTAGTGCACTATGTAGAGAATAGGGTGCTATTTGGGACCACGAAACTAGGCTAGGGATCAACAGACCAGCTATCATCCCCGTATGACCAGTGGTGATTTTAGCATGTACATCTTGGTGGGGAAAAAAATAAACTATGTGGGATGCATGCCAGCAAAGCCACTACACAACACAACTAACTAGACAATCTATTGTACTTGTCCTGTTGCTCAGTTGTGCACCGGGGCCTCCCACTCCTCTTTCTATTCTGGATAGATACAGTTTGAGCTGTTCTGGGAAGGGAGTAGTACACAGTGTTGTATGAAATCTTCCGTTTCTTGGCAATTTCTCGCATGGGATAGCCTTAATTTCTCAGAACAAGAATAGACTGACGAGTTTCAGATGAAAGGCCATTTTGAGCCTGTAATCGAACCAACAAATGCTGATGCTCCAGATACTCAAATAGTCTAAAGAAGGCCAGTTTTATTGCTTCTTTTATCAGGACAACAGTTTTCAGCTGTTCTAACATAATTGCAAAAGGGTTTTCTAATGATCAATTAGCCTTTTAAAATGATAAACTTGGATTAGCTAACACAACGTGCCATTGGAACACAGGAGTGATGGTTGCTGATAATGGGCCTCTGTTCGCCTATGAAGATATTCCATTAAAAATCAGACATTTCCAGCTACACTAGTCATTTATAACTGTTATGGCTAGCGTTCCCCTAGGGGAACACCCCCCTCCCCCCATTCAGCTGAAAAGGTGGCGCGGGAAATTCAAAAAATATTATTTAGAAATATTTAACTTTCACACATTAACAAGTCCAATACAGCAAATGAAAGATAAACATATTGTTAATCTACCCATCATGTCCGATTTTTTAAATGTTTTACTGCGAAAACACAACATATATTTATGTTAGATCACCACCAAATTCAAAAACACACACAGCCATTTTTCACAGTCACAAAAGCAGAAATATAGATAAAATGAATCACTAACCTTTGATTATCTCCACCAGATGACACTCATAGGACATCATGTTGTACATGTATTGTGTGTTTTGTTCGATAATGTGCATTTATATATACAGTGCCTTGCGAAAGTATTCGGCCCCCTTGAACTTTGTGACCTTTTGCCACATTTCAGGCTTCAAACATAAAGATATAAAACTGTATTTTTTTGTGAAGAATCAACAACAAGTGGGACACAATCATGAAGTGGAACGACATTTATTGGATATTTCAAACTTTTTTAACAAATCAAAAACTGAAAAATTGGGCGTGCAAAATTATTCAGCCCCCTTAAGTTAATACTTTGTAGCGCCACCTTTTGCTGCAAGTCGCTTGGGGTATGTCTCTATCAGTTTTGCACATCGAGAGATTGACATTTTTTCCCATTCCTCCTTGCAAAACAGCTCGAGCTCAGTGAGGTTGGATGGAGAGCATTTGTGAACAGCAGTTTTCAGTTCTTTCCACAGATTCTCGATTGGATTCAGGTCTGGACTTTGACTTGGCCATTCTAACACCTGGATATGTTTATTTTTGAACCATTCCATTGTAGATTTTGCTTTATGTTTTGGATCATTGTCTTGTTGGAAGACAAATCTCTGTCCCAGTCTCAGGTCTTTTGCAGACTCCATCAGGTTTTCTTCCAGAATGGTCCTGTATTTGGCTCCATCCATCTTCCCATCAATTTTAACCATCTTCCCTGTCCCTGCTGAAGAAAAGCAGGCCCAAACCATGATGCTGCCACCACCATGTTTGACAGTGGGGATGGTGTGTTCAGGGTGATGAGCTGTGTTGCTTTTACGCCAAACATAACGTTTTGCATTGTTGCCAAAAAGTTCAATTTTGGTTTCATCTGACCAGAGCACCTTCTTCCACATGTTTGGTGTGTCTCCCAGGTGGCTTGTGACAAACTTTAAATGACACTTTTTATGGATATCTTTAAGAAATGGCTTTCTTCTTGCCAATCTTCCATAAAGGCCAGATTTGTGCAATATACGACTGATTGTTGTCCTATGGACAGAGTCTCCCACCTCAGCTGTAGATCTCTGCAGTTCATCCAGAGTGATCATGGGCCTCTTGGCTGCATCTCTGATCAGTCTTCTCCTTGTATGATCTGAAAGTTTAGAGGGACGGCCAGGTCTTGGTAGATTTGCAGTGGTCTGATACTCCTTCCATTTCAATATTGCACAGTGCTCCTTGGGATGTTTAAAGCTTGGGAAATCTTTTTGTATCCAAATCCGGCTTTAAACTTCTTCACAACAGTATCTCGGACCTGCCTGGTGTGTTCCTTGTTCTTCATGATGCTCTCTGCGCTTTTAACGGACCTCTGAGACTATCACAGTGCAGGTGCATTTATACGGAGACTTGATTACACACAGGTGGATTGTATTTATCATCATTAGTCATTTAGGTCAACATTGGATCATTCAGAGATCCTCACTGAACTTCTGGAGAGAGTTTGCTGCACTGAAAGTAAAGGGGCTGAATAATTTTGCACGCCCAATTTTTCAGTTTTTGATTTGTTAAAAAAGTTTGAAATATCCAATAAATGTCGTTCCACTTCATGATTGTGTCCCACTTGTTGTTGATTATTCACAAAAAAATACAGTTTTATATCTTTATGTTTGAAGCCTGAAATGTGGCAAAAGGTTGCAAAGTTCAAGGGGGCCGAATACTTTCGCAAGGCACTGTATATATATATATATATAACAAATCTCAGTTTACATTGGCGGGTTACGTGCAGTAATGTTTTGATTCCAAAACATCTGGTGATTTTGCAGAAATACTCACAATAAACATTGATAAAAGATGCAAGTATTATTCACATAATTAAAGATAAATGTATCCTCTATGCAACCGCTGTGTCAGATTTCAAAAAAACTTTAAGGAAAAATAATAATCTGAGAATGGCGCTCAGAACCCAAACTAGCCAAAGAAATAGCAGCCATTTTGGGTCAACAGAAGCTACAAAAAACACTATATATATTCACTTACCTTTGAATATCTTCATCAGAAGGCAGTTCCAGGAATCCCAGTTTGACAATAAATGACTGATTTGTTCCATAAAGTTCCATAAAGCCCATCATTTAGCCACTTGTTGTTAGCTCGTTCAGCCCTGCATTCAATCCTAAAAAAGCACGAGCAATTCCTCCAGACAAAAACTCAAAAAGTTCCGTTACAGGTCGTAGAAACAAGTCAAATGATGAATGCAATCCATATTTAGGATGTTTTAAACATTAATCAGCAATAAGGTTCCAACCGGAGAGTTTCGTTGTCTGAAGAAACGCATTGGAACGGAAGAACACTCTCTCGTGACCGTGCGCAATGAGACCGAGGCTTTCTGCCAGACAACCCACTCAAAGCGCTATTATGAGCCCATCCTTTATAGTAGAATCATACAACCAGAATCTAAGGACGGTGACATCTTGTGGAAGCCCTAGGAAGTGCATGCTCATCCATATCTAAAATGGACATCAAATGGCACTGTTTTCAAAATTGAGTTCTCACTTCCTGTTTGGATTTCTTCTCAGGTTTTTGTCTGCCATATGAGTTCTGTTATACCCACAGACATAATTCAAACAGTTTTAGAAACTTAAGAGTGTTTTCTATCCACCAGTAATAATAATATGCATATATTCCCATCTGGGAAAGAGTAGGAGGCAGTTTACTCTGGGCACGCCTTTCATCCAAAAGTGAAAATGCTGCCCCCTAGCCCCAACAGGTTTAACAATGTCTACAATGTATGATGTTATTTTAATAGACAAAAAATGTGCTTTTCTATTCAAAAACAAGGACATTTCTTAGTGTCCCCAAACTTTTGAATGGTAGAGTATATATATATATCTTTTACATTATTTGCAAACCTGGGGCTCAAAACAGGGGGGGGGGGGGCAATAATTTGGGATTGAAAACGTATAGGCAGCCTAGCCAACCTAATTTTGAATATAAACCAAATTTGATCACATTCACATTTTCTCCTGACACACAAATGGACTATAAATATATAACGTTACCAATTAGTTACCCTTACCAAATGGACAGCGCACATAGGCTGTATGCATATGCTCTTATTTGTAGCCTACAGTTGATCAGATGGAAAAATGGTCTCGTTTTCATCCCATGCAGCAAGTCAAATCTTGAATGTTTAGGTGTAGCCTAGGCTGCTGCTGCATTTATTTAATTTGTTTTTGCTTGTGTCTGTCCGGAGTGATGGAAAGTGGAAAGCCTACTTGAGCGCGCGTTAAAAACATGTGCTGCATCAACCTCTAACTTTTAATCGATGATGCGATGGAAGCTATCAAATTATTCTGAATGATTACATAGAAGACAGTAGAGAGTTCCATATGTTCAGCAAGTAAAGCATCGTTACGTGCAATTACCACTAGAACACCTTTGTGGTTGAACAAGGTAAAGAGAACATTCAGGTTGGATATTCAACTATTCGCCTGCAGTTTTCCTTAAATCCACCAACAGCAGTTAGGGACCGTCAACAATTTTTTCTAATTTCAATAGCTCTTTAACAATTACTCCTAAAACTTTAAAAACTGGTTCTAGCTAACCAGATGGCATAGACACACATTGCACACACGTTTTTTGTTGGTTTACATCTCACACTATTTTAAATAATTGATTTTACATTTTTTAATTCAATAGTGCCTTGGTCTTGTGACCCACACACCTCAAACAATATTCAGAACGTACACTCAGTGGGCCTACACATTGCACACCCTTTTGTTTGTCCATTTGCATCTCATGAGATTTTATGATATTTTTTATCAACAGGTCCTTAGTCTTATGACCTATAACCCTCAAACTACTTTCAAAATATCCAGTCACTAAATTGCACACCCTTGAAATGATGTAGTACATCATATTTTTGGTCCATTTTCATCTCACACAATTTTACTTTAATTTTCAATGTTTTTCATTGTTGCTCATTTCAATATCTCATTGGCAATGTGACCTACAACCCTCAAACTACTTTCAGAACATCCAGTCACTAAATTGCACACCCTTGAATTGTCAATTTTCAACTCAGGTGATTTTACATACATTTTTCTATGTTTTTATTGTTTTGGATTTCAATACCTCTCTGGTCATGTGACCTACAACCCTCAAACTGTTGTCAGAATATCCACTGACAAGCCTTACATATTGCACACCCTCTTTGTCCATTTTCATCTCAAACGATTTGACAGTTTTCAAACATTCAAATTTTAATAGCTCCTTGGTCATGTGACCTACAACCCTCAAACTTCTGTCAGAATATCCACTGACAAGCCTTATACAGTGCCTTGCGAAAGTATTCGGCCCCCTTGAACTTTGCAACCTTTTGCCACATTTCAGGCTTCAAACATAAGGATATAAAACTGTATTTTTTTGTGAAGAATCAACAACAAGTGGGACACAATCATGAAGTGGAACGACATTTATTGGATATTTCAAACTTTTTTAACAAATCAAAAACTGAAAAATTGGGCGTGCAAAATTATTCAGCCCCCTTAAGTTAATACTTTGTAGCGCCACCTTTTGCTGTGATTACAGCTGTAAGTCGCTTGGGGTATGTCTCTATCAGTTTTGCACATCGAGAGACTGACATTTTTTCCCATTCCTCCTTGCAAAACAGCTCGAGCTCAGTGAGGTTGGATGGAGAGCATTTGTGAACAGCAGTTTTCAGTTCTTTCCACAGATTCAGGTCTGGACTTTGACTTGGCCATTCTAACACCTGGATATGTTTATTTTTGAACCATTCCATTGTAGATTTTGCTTTATGTTTTGGATCATTGTCTTGTTGGAAGACAAATCTCTGTCCCAGTCTCAGGTCTTTTGCAGACTCCATCAGGTTTTCTTCCAGAATGGTCCTGTATTTGGCTCCATCCATCTTCCCATCAATTTTAACCATCTTCCCTGTCCCTGCTGAAGAAAAGCAGGCCCAAACCATGATGCTGCCACCACCATGTTTGACAGTGGGGATGGTGTGTTCAGCTGTGTTGCTTTTACGCCAAACATAAAGTTTTGCATTGTTGCTAAAAAGTTCCATTTTGGTTTCATCTGACCAGAGCACCTTCTTCCACATGTTTGGTGTGTCTCCCAGGTGGCTTGTGGCAAACTTTAAACAACACTTTTTATGGATATCTTTAAGAAATGGCTTTCTTCTTGCCAATCTTCCATAAAGGCCAGATTTGTGCAATATACGACTGATTGTTGTCCTATGGACAGAGTCTCCCACCTCAGCTGTAGATCTCTGCAGTTATTCCAGAGTGATCATGGGCCTCTTGGCTGCATCTCTGATCAGTCTTCTCCTTGTATGAGCTGAAAGTTTAGAGGGATGGCCAGGTCTTGGTAGATTTGCAGTGGTCTGATACTCCTTCCATTTCAATATTATCGCTTGCACAGTGCTCCTTGGAATGTTTACAGTTTTATATCTTTATGTTTGAAGCCTGAAATGTGGCAAAAGGTTGCAAAGTTCAAGGGGGCCGAATACTTCCGCAAGGCACTGTATATAGCTGGACTCAAACAAGTTTCAGAATGTCCAATGACTACCCTTCCATATTGCACAACTTTGAGTTTGTCCATTCTCATCTCACACGATTTTCCATAAATGTTTCAAAATGTTACATTTCAATAGCTCCTTGGTCATGTGACCTACTGAAGTCAAACAAGGTTCAGAATGTAGACTCAGTGGGTCTACACATTGCACACCCTTTAGTTTGTCAATTTTCATCTCACTCGATTTTACATGCATTTTTTATATTTACATTTCAATAGATCCTTGGTCATGTGACCTACTTGCCTCAAACAAGGTTCAGAAGGTACACCCAGTGGGCCTACAATTTGCACACCCTTTAGTTTGTCCATTTTAATCTCACTCAATTATACATTCTTTTTTTCACTTTTTAAATTGTCAATAGCTCCTTGGTCATGTGACCTACTTGACTCAAACAAGGTTCAGAATGTACACTCAGTGCACCTACACATTGCACACATTTAGTTTGTCCATTATCATCTCACTCGATTTTACATTAATTTTTCAAAATGTTACGTTTCAATAGCTCCTTGGTCATGTAACCTACTCACTTCAACCACGGTCCAGAATGGCCACTAATGACCCTTCTATATTGCACACCCTTTTGTTTGTCCATTTTCATGTCAGGTGATTTTACATGAATTTGTCAAAATTGTACATTTCAATAGCTCCTTGATCATGTGACCAACTTGACTCAAACAAGGTTCAGAATGTACACTCAGTGGGCCTACACATTGCACACCCTTTAGTTTGTCCATTTTCATCTCGCTCATTTTTACAAGTATTTTGTCAACTTTACAAATTCAATAGCTCCTTGGTCATGTGACCAACTTCACTCAAACAAGGTTTAGAATGTACACTCAGTGGGCCTACACATTGCACACCCTTTAATTTTTCCATTTTCATCTCACTCAATTTTACATTAATTTTTCTAAATTTTACATTTCAATAGCTCCTTGGTCATGTGACCTGCTGACCTCAACCAAGGTTCAGAATGGCCACTGTCATGACGTTGCCCTCTTTGGACACCGCGAGCACCATCTCCCTACCTTGGCACCATCTCTCTCTGTCTCCTACAACCAGGCTGCTGTTGTCAGAGAAGTCGTAAATTCCTGGAGGAGATTAAATCCTCATGGCCACAGTATAGAGAGAGAGTGAGTTTCATAGAGAGAACAAAGGAATTTCTTCCACCTCACAGAACTGGAGAACCGAACGACATTTATGTTCTGGAGAAGGTATAAAAGATCGGTGAAGAATCCAGCTACGAACTGGTCCGTTTGGTACAATTTTGTGAAACTCATGGGAGTTTGTCCATCTTCATCTCAGGTGATTTTACATACATTTTTTTAAATCTTACATTTCAATAGCTCCTTGGTCATGTGACCTGCTGACCTTAACCAAGGTTCAGAATGGCCAAGGACTACCCTTCTATATGGCACACCTTTTTGTTTGTCCCTTTTCATCTTAAGCTATTTTACATTCATTTTAAACATGTTTCATTCAATAGATTCTTGGTCATGTTGACTGACCTCAACCAAGGTTCAGAATGGCCACTAACTACCCTTCTATATTGCATACCCTTTAGTTTGTCCCTTTTCATCTCAGGTGATTTTACATTCATTTTTCAAAATTGTACATTTAAATAGCTCCTTGGTCATGTGACTGACCCTTTGACTTCCACAGCGTGTCCCAACCTGACTTACATTCCCACCAGAGGACGACCCCTGGTGGATGGGCGAACACCACCTAGCCCTCTACCTGTCCAGAGCCCCATGTCAATGTCTTACGTCTTCTACCTGCCTGCCTGGGCTCTCTCACACTGTGTCTGGCCTCTGGTCCCTGGCCCTTCTGTGTGAACATGGTAAACTGTAATAAAATAAGGAGGATGGTGGAGGAAAGATGCCTTCTGTCCCGACAAAATCTTGGACTGATAGCTGACTTTCAATAGATCACAGCGAGTGAGCTGCTCTGCTACGAATGAAACCCTGACCCAGAATCAGGTCATCTTCGAGTGATTTAGCACCAGGTTCCCCACTAAATGCGGTGCGCATCAGGAGAGGGGTGGAAACTCATCTGGCCGCACCCCTACCCCGTCTCGAACGGCTCTACTCACCTGACAAAAGAGGCAGACTATCCTGGGCCAACCGAATATCCATGGTGCTACTGTAGCCGATGTGAAATTGCTAGCTAGTTAGCGGTGGTGCTCGCTACTGTTGTTTCAATCGGTGACGTCACTTGCTCTGAGACCTTGAAGTAGTGGTTCCCCTTGCTCTGCAAGGGCCGCGGCTTTTGTGGAGCGATGGGTAACGATGCTTCGAGTGTGACTGTTGATGTGTGCAGAGCGTCCCTGGTTCGCGCCCAGGTCGGGGCGAGGGGACGGACGTAAAGTCTATACTGTTACACTACGGTATCGTTACGTTTAGGGGGGATTCTGACTTAGAGGCGTTCAGTAATAATCCCACAGACGGTAGCGTCGCACCATTAGCATACACCAAATGTGCTTGGGTGATTTGAGTGCGACCGCGACAGGTGGGTACGGTCCTTTGAATTTCATCAAGTTGACAATCAGTGATCCATGCCCAGTGGGAACCCAGGCTTCTTCTGTCCGTTTTATGGGTCCGCAGCAAATCAATGGGAGTGGGTGGTACTACCCACATCAGATGTAGGCCTCCCTCCCTAGACAATCTGGAGATACCTCTACAAGCGGATTCATGAAAGGCTCCCCGTTAACCAGCTATACTTTTGATACCAATTGGTATTAAACGCCCTCACCTTTTCATCTTTCTTCATGAAACAGATCTCAGGCAGAGGTCGACCCTCGGTTTTAATTCGCACCTTTTCATCTTTCTTCATGAAACAGATCTCAGGCAGAGGTCGACCCTCGGTTTTAATTCACACCTTTTCTGTGTACCCCAGAGAATGAAAGGGGTTCAACAAAAACTAAACACAATTTGCGGTAGCATTGGTGGTGAAAGGTGCACACTCGAGCTGGTATCTAGCTAGTTAGCTATTGCTAACAGTACTTGCTACTGAAGTTAGCAGGGCAAATTGAAATAAATTGCACTAACTGGAAACAAAAATAAAGCTATAAAACCAAGAAAACAATGTATAATCTACCTCCTCCATCTCCTGTAACTTGAAGAAACTAATTTGAATTCAATAATATAAAAAAAATACTCAACTATCACTTTTCAATCTCTATCCAATAATGCCACCAACTCAAGCTTCTCAACACATAGAACTCCTTATAATCCTCTGCGGCACAACCCCAATACAAAGCACTAGGTTTGTTTTCTGATCCTAATCGTATGATTGGATGGACAACATGTCAGTTCATACTGAAAAAGCTTTGATTGATTGGAGGATGTCCTCCAGAAGTGGTCATAATTACCATGTAGGTCTATGGAAGGGGTGAGGCCTACGAGCCTCCTAGGTTTTGTATTGAAGTCAATGGATCCAGAGGAGGACAGAAGCTAGCTGTCCTCTGACTACATCATGGTGCTGACCCAGAGAGTGCTGTTGAAATTACTATAGATCTTCCTTGCAAAATAGTGTGTTTTAATCAATTATTTGGTGACATATGAATATATTTAGTATAGTTTTATCTAAAAAGGAAACGTTTTTTTAGTGTATCACTATTTGTATTTTTATTAAATTTCACTGAGGAGGATGGTCCTCCCCTTCCTCCTCTGAGGAGCCTCCACTGGTTGTTACCTCACAATAACTAGTGTTAGACAGGGTGCTAGGCAGCACAGGTAGATCCTGCTTTTGGGTGTGTCTTCCTGGCAGGACACCCTGCCATGCCCCACCTGGTCATGCCTACCTGGTGACGGCCTTGTCACGCCCTGTCATGGCCTAGTAGGAGTGTCTCAGTCATGACAACGCCTGCCTGAGGGGGGTACATAATGATACCCAGAACGATACTGTTGCTGTCTCACTGAGAGGAGTGGACTGTGGAGTTCATATATTCACTCTGTCTCCCAAGTTACATCTAGTCTATGAGACCAGGCTGGTCTCCCTCTAGTGAGAACTAACCAAACTACTGTAACTGATATAACGATTATGGTGCTATTTGGGACTCAACCCACAAAACTTTCAACTGAACTTAGTCAAATATATATATTTTTTGTTTTATTCCCAACTCCTAAACACACCACCGACCACACACACCACACCTACAGCAGCACCCTTGAACAACTCATTAGCAGTCTTCATAAACCTTACCTCGACCCTGATCATCAATAAAACTCCCTCCAATTCTATATTTGACAGAGATGTTTCCTCTCTATCTGACCCCAATAATAACTGCCATGAAGAGGAACAGGTATGTGCATGTATGCACCTGCTTGTCAACAGACATGTCTTAGGTGAGTCACCTTTTCAGTCTGTTCCCAGAACAGTCACATCTAATTAACAAGGTGTGTCCGTCTCTAATACCTGTGTGAATATAGTACACTTGTGATCATAATATCTGTGTGAATAATAAACCTGTGATGATCATTATCTCACACTGGATTCCCCTCTTATTACTAAGAACAGCTATACCACAGAAGACAAAACACAAAACCTCCAGGACTTTCTGCAACACCTGATCAAAGTGAATTTCCTGAAGCCTTCGTAAACTAAAGTAGCATGTTATTTCCCTCAACAACTCTATTTGTAGAACAGCAAAGTGCTTCTGTTCACATTCTCATGACTGTTTAGCAGGGATGTGGAGAGAATATATGCCTGTGTACCAAAACAGCACACATTCCCTACATTGTGCATTATGTTTGACCAGGGCCCACATACTTCATTACATTTGACCAGAGTCCTATTGAGCCCAGGTCAAAAGTAGTGCACTATGTAGGGACTGGAGTAACATTTGAAATGCAGTACGATTATAATAATTTAGCTACAAAGAAACCCTCCCCCGTGTGTATTCTACTGGTTAATTTAACATCATAACCCATATGTCCACATGAGGTTGTGTCAGTATAGACTAGAGCCAGCTCAAGGATGTCTGTATACAAGCCTCTCTTTATGTCTCTCTCTGTGCCTGACGCCACCTCAGCTTGGGTTACACCAACACTGCTTCACCATGACAAGAGTGTCGTGTTTCAAATGGAGCAGATAGAAAGAGAGGACAGAGAAAAGGAGAAAGTGAGAGAGACTACGGTAGAGGGAGGGAGAGAGAGGGGGAATTTACAGCTGTACTCCACCCTTGTTATTAAGTTCCATTAAACATGTTAGAGCCAATCTCTTTGTGTGTGTGTGTGTGTGTGTGTGTGTGTGTGTGTGTGTGTGTGTGTGTGTGTGTGTGTGTGTGTGTGTGTGTGTGTGTGTGACATGCTCATACAGGGTTTGATTGTCTGTGTTTATACCTGGGGTGGACAAGTGTTGGGGCGTTTCCAGAAAGACTGGTTCTGTCTCTCTCCCTTTCCTCTCTCCAGTCCTATACCCACCTACAGTACATACTCTTCTCCCTGTCCACCGCTCAAAGTTATATTCTGCACTCTTTTTCATCCCTTATTTCATTCTCTCTTCTTCCTGTACCCCCTCTACCTCTCTCTTCATTCTCCATTTCTCCCATATCCCCACCTTCTCTCTCCCACTCCCTCATCTCTCTCTCTCTTTTTTTCTCTCATTTTCAGGTTTCCCTGAAAGTATGACTCATCCATCCAACACTCCTCTGCGGCTACACCCTCATAAAATAATTGAACAGTTCTACTGAGGGCTCCTTTTAATCCCAATGTATTTTACTCTTGGTTATTTAATTTCTTGGATACATAAAGCTGTAGATGAATTAACAGAAACACACCCGTGCATGCTCCTCATTGAATTTAACCAATATTAATGCTTTTAGCTCGAAACTGTACATCAATGATGAAGTGCAATTAATGAATTAATGTATTTTCCAGCACCCTCTCTTTATACCATATCACAACCAGCCACATGTCAGAACACGTGTATAGAACATTAATGCTAGCTATCTTTCCAGAGTGGTATACAGAAAAGAGGAATAAAGAATGCTGATAATACTGACAGACGGAAGAATCTCTACTTTTACAAGGAATTGAAAGTGGCACATTTAATTTTATTGCAGTCTGGGGTGTTTTGTTATTTATAATGAAGCAGAGTTGGCAACTTTAATTTCCATAAAAATTCCCACTTTAAAACAACATTTTCATTTAGGCCTAAAAGGCAAGAATGTTTGACTTTGGATTCCATTTAACCCTATAGGATATGTCACACAAGATTAACAAATAGTTTTGTAAATGTTCTATAGCGTGGGAAATGACTTGATAACTTCTTTCCAATACATTTTAAATGGCACTATCATAAGTCTAGGTGATGCGGCTAAGGCAGAGTCAGGCTCAGGACACAGACATTCTCATTCCAACATTCTTTAGTCACGTGCATGCAATGCATACATGTGTCACATAAAGAGAGCAAGGGTTGTGGGAATAGGGAATGTTTTTCCTAAACAAATTAGGGATTTTGGTAACAGAACTTTTCAGTCAGAAAAATGTCTGTTATTACTGTTAGCTTCAGCGCGATAAACACGGATGTTCTATGGTGGTCGCTGCAGCAGGGAGGAGAGAGAGATGACGGGTGCCAGTCACACAGTCACTCGCTGTATTTTTTCTTTTTTAACAGCGCATCAAGCCTCAGCCCGGCCCTGCACAAACAATCAAATAAATTGCTGGTCGGACTCCCTCTAGTCATTTGTGTGTCTTAATTATTTAATCAAACAGCGTGATTAAATTAATATAGTTGATTTGATTAAAACACATAAGATGTGTCAATATATGGAAAAATACACGTTTAAAAAATTCGGCCAGGATTCTCCTACCCAGTCTAACTGTGCCTAGGGGCCCCTGACAGCCTGCCTGCCTGAGTTGCCTCCTCTCACATCATCACCTAGCAGTGCACTCTAGACCTAAGCACCTTATGAAGTCACTGTGTGATTTACAGTAGGCTATACAGTATACTACCTTGCCATGTTCGTTTACCTTACATTACATTACATTACCCAACTTTACCCAACCTTACCAGAATGTGTGACTTCAACAGGTAATATTTTGTCAATAGGCTTACCACATGACAGTTTACATTGTATATACTCTCTATACAAAAGACATCCATCAAGATCCTTGAATATTTTGTCATACAATACAACGAGATATGAGATATAGCAAGAGAGGCAGAAAACATACAAATTCATCTGATATGGACACTGCATCAAGAAATAGTAGCCTGGACAAAACAATAGCTTGTCATTATAAGGTGAGTTATTTACATAGCCTTGTTCTGTTCAATGTTATCTACCTATATAACACTTTAAATGCCCCATGTCATGTTGTTATGTTCAAAAGAAAACAATATCAATATTGCTAAGCACCATTCAAACCAATGAGGTATCGGCACTTTAAAACCAATTATCTGATAATCATATTTCCCAAGCTCTTGAAAAGCAAAATAAGCATTTCGGGGCTCTTATCTCACTCGCTCTGTCTCTTTCTTGCCAAAGCAAGTGAAGTAGATAATAAACAAAAATGAAATAACAATACAAAT
The DNA here is from genome assembly GCF_013265735.2 of Oncorhynchus mykiss. Classification (NCBI taxonomy): domain Eukaryota; kingdom Metazoa; phylum Chordata; class Actinopteri; order Salmoniformes; family Salmonidae; genus Oncorhynchus; species Oncorhynchus mykiss. The sequence continues at coordinate 79,914,528 of NC_048569.1, forward strand.
TAACATTAAACATCACACTCACAAAAGTTCCAAAAGAATAAAGACATTATTTCACATACACAGAGAGAGAGAGAGAGAGAGAGGGAGAGAGAGATAGGAGAGAGAAGAGAGAGAGAGAGGGAGGGAGAGAGAGGGGAGAGAGAGAGAGAGAGAGAGAGAGAGAGAGAGAGAGAGAGAGAGAGAGAGATCTCCTTACCCCAGGTGAGGGTGTGGATGTGGTGTCACCAGCCAACCAAAGAAGAGGAGGAGGCACCGCCTCAATTTACCGTACATCAACAGTGCACTGAAAGAAGTATCTCACCTACGTCCACTATTATAACGTCGAGGACTCGCTTGTGGATATAGCTCGGATTCTAGCACAGGTGTTTGGATTTTGGGACATTCTTCCGGTCATGAATCGGGGTTCTTTGCCCGCCGCTGCTTTTTTGCTACTTACATTCACGGTGAGTTATCTTATTTGACGTTACCGGCGTTGTTTTTGGATTATATATATTTTTTTGTGTTGGGGAGGCTAAATTACTTGGAAAATATAGTTTACGCGCTACCAACTACGTCACACTGGAAGAAGTTAAGCTAAACTAAAGCTACCCTTAAGAAACACATAGTCTAAAGTTACTATCTATCTAAATTTGAAATGATCATCATCTGTAATTTATCATATTAAACACAAAAACGATGTTTCAAGTGAGAATTAGGCTATAGGCAGGTCTGATGGCGAAAAATAAATTCACCTATATGTTATTTTATTCTTTGCAAAATAAATAGTGTGTAACGTTAGTTAGTTTCAGTAGCTAAATTACACGGTACATGCCAACGAGTAATTAACTAGACCTACTGAAAACACTACCAATATTTGAATTTAGTACATCTAACACTACTACTGAAAAATGTAATTTAATTACTACCCAACACTGGCAATTTTACACTTTTCTTGTTGGTATTTGTTTTTTGGTCGTTCCGACATGGGCGTTCTGACACTCATAACCGTACGGATATGTTTGGCTGTAGTAGGCTACTGGTAGCCTAGCTAGTTGTTAAATACATTTATATTCCTTGCCTTTTCAGTTTATAAGTCATAAGCAGTCTCATCTCGCTCCCAGAGTGGGCCGTTATTAAAAATACAAAAAGGAGTTGTGTAATAAACACTTTTATAAATTGTATAAAAGGTGACTGTCTACTGGTCAAATATGCGCGAGACAAGTGCGCACAACTCATTGACTATCAAAGGGAATATGACGGTCCACAAGCGCACCCATTCTTTCTGTAGGTCTATACAATTATTATTTTTCTGAGGTTACAAAATAATGATGTGTCACTTTTCTAACGAATATTGACAGTAGGCTTATAGTCTTTAGGCCACACATTTCAGGTGGTTAGGCATATAACCCAGTCAATCAAGAGCCCGTAACCTTTACTTGGGGGTCACGTAGGACTGACATGTTATTTAGTTATAACCCCCTGGTCGAGCCAGAACCACCATAAAAAGGAGAAAATGTCCAAAGTTTAGTGTTTTGTTATTTGCATATAGACAGGTGTCATAACATTGCTCTCACTCATGACAATCCCTTTCATTTTGAGAGCACTGCTTGAAAGGGGTTTTGAAATATGAATAGGGCCTCCTACAATACATTTTGAAAATGGCATCCACAGAACGGTTTGCACCAAAAAGCCCTAATAGACTATAGCCCTATCATAAGAATACCTGAAAACAAATAAATGCTTTTTGGTCTGAATTTAAGGTTATGGTTTGGCATAAGCTTAGCAGTGTGGTTAAGGTTAGGGTTAAGGTTAGGTTTAAAATAACATTTTAAGAAATAAATTGAAGAAATAAGAAGGAGTTTATGACTTTGTGGCTGTGGTAACTAGTTGCAACCTTGCAGAACCGTCCCACTGGGCACAAATGTCAATTAAACGTCTTTTCCACTGTGGTTCAATGTAATTTCATTGAAATGACGTGGAAACAATGTTGATTTCAACCAGTGTGTGCCCAGTGGGTTTTGGGTGTGTATCATGGCTGCGGATCACAGCTGAGAGATATAGCGGAACTAGCCTAACCTTGTACATGATAGAAAATAGTATTTCTACAGCATTCACTGAAATGAATTTGACTAAATGTGGTTGTTACTAGTTGTTACTAGTTACCACAAGCACAAAGTCTAAATGTGCTAGGCCTGTCTATATTGTAAAAAGTCAATAATTTACTCTGTGGTTAATATTAGGTTTATGGTTAAGTTTGAAATCAGATTTGAAGAACATCAATTGTAGAAATACGCAGGGTTTAGCCATAATTAGTACTTTATGGCTGTGGTAACTAGTGACAACAGTTTCATGTTGACGATGACCTGGCTGTCAAAGCTAATTGGTCATTCCATCCACAGGGCTATTTGTCAAACATGTTAATGCATCCCAAATCGCACCCTATTCCCTATTTAGTGCACTACTTTTGACCAGGCCTATAGGACTCACGTAGGGCTCTGGTCAAAAGTAGTGCACTATATAGGGAATAGGATGCCATTTGGCATGTGTTTTTTGCCAGTCCTGATTCATCTTTTGTTCTCACGTGCCCACCCACTATTACATACAGGTTCATACTCCTCCTTGCGAGCTACAATAACTATTCTTTACTTAGGAGTGGTTGGCTGGGTGAGTCTGCAGTAGGCTTGGCACGGTCTCACTGCTTTCACAGTTATGCCTCAGTACTTAAGTTGGTTTAGGATGTACACTGTATCATAACAGGTTTAAGTTCTGGTTTAGGTTCATTACAAGTCACAGTAAACTCATGGAACCTGAGTGTTTGAATGACAGATCAAAGAGTAATTCACTACAGGAGAGGGACATACAACAATGGCTCTTCCTATACCAGGACCCCAAACTAAAATGGGAGATAAAATTGTTGACTGCCAGGTAAAAAAATATGCCAGGCTTCTATCCCAGTCCATGGACTGGAAATTGAGACACACTGATCTAGAGAAACATAATGCAAGTAATAGTCTCTCTCTTTATCTTTTTTTCTCTCTCTCCACCTCTGAAAAACATGGGGTGTGCACAATCACTCACCATAAAGTATAACTCTGCCAGGTGTTTACCATTTGGAAGATCTGACTGAGTTATGAGAACTTGAGAAGGAGGAGCAATCAGTTAATATGTTCCAGACACATTGATAGTGGATGGGGTGGGTGAGAGGATACGGGTTTCTGCTAATGCTTTGTCACTGTTATCCATGGAAGTAACCATTGATGTATTTTGTTTTATGAAAGCAGGTTTTAGTGTCTGTGGCTGTGGTGGAGGCACGTCATTCCGCTGGGCTAAGGAGACACAAGAGGGAATGGATCATCCCTCCTCAGAAACTAGATGAAAATGTAGACTACACCAAGAAAGAGTTTATCGCCAAGGTAATGCCACATGACGGAGGTGCAATTGGTCGCTAGAAGAGCCATATATTTAGAGAGTTAAGCCAACTTTTAGAATCTAGAATATTGCTCTAATTCTAGTTATTCAGTTATTGTTTAGATTTTCCTGATGTAATATTAATGGGGAGCTAACATGGTATAGTACCAGTCAAAAGTTTGAACACACCTAGCAGCATGCCACCCTGCATCCCACTGCTGGCTTGCTCTTGAAGATAAGCAGGGTTGGTCCTAGTCAGTCCCTAGATGGGAGACCAGATGCTGCTGGAAGTGGTGTTGGGGGGCCAATAGGAGGTACTATTTCCTCTGGTATAACAAAAAAAATCCCAGGGCAGTGATTGGGGACATTGCCCTGTGTAGGGATGCTGTCTTGTGGATGGGATGTTAAATGGGTGTCCTGACCTTCTGTGGTCACTAAAGATCCCATGGCACTTATTGTAAGAGTAGGTGTGTTAACCCAGGTGTCTTGGCTAAGTTCCCATTCTGGCCCATAATACCATCATGGCCACCTAATAATCCCCAGCTTACAATTGGCTTATTCATCCACTCTCTCCTGTAACTATTCCCCAGGTCATTGCTGTAAATGAGAATGTGTTCTCAGTCATCTTAACTGGTTACATTTTTTAAAAACTACTTATTCAAGGGATTTTCTTTCTTTTTTAACAATTTCTACATTGTAGAATAATAGTGAAGACATCAACACTATGAAATAACACATATGAAATCATGTAGTAACCAAAAAAGTGTTAAACACATCTACAAGTATTTAATATTATAGATTCTTCAAAGTAGCCACCCTTTGCCTTGATGACAGCTTTGCACACTCTTGGCATTCTCTCAACCAGCTTCATGAGGTAGTCACCTGGAATGCATTTCAATTAACAGGTGTGCCTTGTTAAAAGTTAATTTGTGGAATTTCCTTTCTTCTTAATCCGTTTGAGCCAATCAGTTGTGTTGTGACAAGGTAGGGGTGGTATACAGAAGATAGCCCATATTATGGCAAGAACAGCTCAAGTAAGCAAAGAGAAACAACAGTCCATCATTACTTTAGGACATGAAGGTCAGTCAATCCGGAAAATGTCAAGAACTATGAAAGTTTCCTCAAGTGCAGTCACAAAAACCATCAAGCACTATGATGAAACTGGCTCCCATGAGGACCGCCACAGGAAAGAAAGACCCAGAGTAACCTCTGGAGAGGATAAGTTCATTAGATTTACCAGACTCAGAAATTGGAAATTGCAGCCCAAATAAATGCTTCACAAAGTTCAGAGGAGACTGCGTGAATCAGACCTTCATGGTCGAATTCCTACAAAGAAACAACTACAAAACAACACCAATAAGAAGAGACTTGCTTGGGCCAAGAAACACGAGAAATGGACATTAGACCGGTGGAAATCTGTCCTTTGGTCTGATGAGTCCAAATTTTAGATTTTTGGTTCCTACCGCCGTGTCTTTGTGAGACGCAGATTAGGTGAACGGATGATCTCCGCATTTGTGGTTCCCACCATGAAGCATGGAGGAGGAGGTGTGCTGGTGTGGGGGTCGTCTGCTGGTGACACTGTCAGGGATTTATTTAGAATTCAAGGCACACTGAACCAGCATGGCTACCACAGCATTCTGCAGCGATACGCCATCCTATCTGGTTTGCTCTTAGTGGGGCTATCATTTGTTTTTCAACAGGACAATGACCCAACACACCACCAGGCTGTGTAATGGATATTTGACCAAAAAGGAGAGTGATGGAATGCTGCAACAGAGGACCTTGCCTCCACAATCACCGGACTTCTTTCCAACTCAGATGGTTTGGTATGAGTTGGACCACAGAGTGATGGAACAGAAAGAAGTGCTCAGCATATGTGGGAACTCCTTAAAGAATATTGGAAAATCATTCCAGGTGAAGCTGGTTGAGAAAATGCCAAGATTGTGCAAAGCTGTCATTAAGGCGAAGGGTGGCTACTTTGAAGAATCTCAAATATAAAATATATTTTGATTTGTTTAACACTTTTTTGGTTACTACATGATTCCATGTGTTATTTCATAGTTGTGATGTCTCCATTATTATTCTACAATGTAGAAAATAGTCAAAATAAAAAACCCTTGAATGAGTAGGTGTGTCTAAACTTTTGACTGGTACTGTAAATGCACTATAATGCGGAAACCACATTGATCCAACTCTTTAAATACGTGTCTCTCGTCTCTAGCAATGTTAATATTGCTGTCGTGTTTGTTGTATTTTGCGTTTGTGTCGACTCACCCCTCTATCTGTGTGTCTGTGTTTCAGATCCGGTCAGATTCAGACGATGGGACTGGTAATGTGCAGTACTCTCTAACTGGGGTGGGAGCTTCTAAATACCCCTTCAACCTGTTCATAGTGAACCCTGACACTGGCTTTGTACGCATCACTGGTATCCTGGACCGGGAGACTATCGCCATGTACAATGTGAGTATCACACCTACAGCAGAGCCAAATAACTGAAGATATAGCATAGGTGTATTAGTACTGCCGCAATGTATGATGTCCTTTGGTTTATTTATAGATAGATGTGATGATGTTTTTTTTCTCTTCAGTTGTCAGGTACCGCTAAGTTCACTGATGGCAGTGAAGCAGAAAAGAACATTGATTTGAGGATCCAAGTTGTGGATCAGAATGATAACCCTCCTATTTTCGGTGATATTAACCCAGGAGCAGTGTACGAGCTCAGCCCAAAAGGTAAGTGTTTGGCAATAAATCAATAACTTCCCCTAGAAAAGTGGGTTGCTCTGTTTGAGTATCTGCTAAATTATTCAAATGTAAAATGTTTACAACTTCCCCTAGAAAATGGGAATGTGCCAATGCAATCCCAATGTGTGTTCTAGCTAATGACAGCATAATCTCTCATGGACAGACAACGTAACTAATAATCGAGTAGCTGGTGCAAGATTTTCATTCTGGGTTGCCAAGTTTAATGATAGCATGACAACATCCCATTAATGTTTTTTAAATGTCCTGGGGCGATGTTATTTGATGAACATTAATAGAGATATTAGTGTTGATGACAATTTTTTTTCTGTGTCTGTAGACACGTCCATCATGACATTGACTGCAACAGACGCTGACGAACCAGGGAATGAGAACTCTAAGATTGCCTACACCATAATTAAACAGGAGCCTCCAGGAGAGAGCATGTTCTACATCACCAATGATGGAGTACTGAAAGTAAAACAGCCCACACTGGACAGAGAGGTACATACAGCATAGTCACCCATCTTTATTTATTTTTTCTTTCTATTTATTTTGTCTTTATTTTTACCCCATTTTCGTGATATCCAATTGGTAGTTACAGTCTTGTCCCTTCACTGCAACTCCCGTACGGACTAGGGAGAGGCGAAGGTCAAGAGCTGTGCGTCCTCCGAAACAACCCCGCCAAGCCGCACTGCTTCTTGACACACTGCTCGCTTAACCCGTAAGCCAGCCGCACCGATGTGTCAGAGGAAACACCGCACCCTTGGCGACCGTGCGTACATGCGCCCGGCCTGCCACAGGAGTCGCTAGAGCGCGATGGGACAAGGACTTCCCGGCCGCATGCACGCTGTTTTTAATAGACAGATTGTTATTAGACACTCAGTTTTTATATATATATATTTGAATCTCTTTTGTTTCCTAGGTGCAGGACTGGTACATGCTGACAGTGAAAGGTACAGATCTGAACGGTAGACCAGAGGGCAACACCGGCACCGGAACCTTTAGAGTCAACATCAAGGATGTGAACGACAATCCTCCCACTCTGGAGAAAGATGAGGTATCTAGAACATTACTCCATCAGCCTGATCCCAGATCTGTATGTGCTTTAGAAAACACTCCCAACAGCATACTCCAGCCTGATCCTAGATCTGTAAAATATAATTGTTTCATTGTTTCACGTCAGATGATGACTCCATATGCACTGTTCATGGTAATGCATTGCTTTGGAATGGCACCATCTGTCGGAAGACAATGTTAACTAGTTATGCTAGTCAGAGGTGTTGACTAGCACATACACAGTTCTGGGACCAGGTTAATATTACTCCCCCTCTGTATAGTATTAGGACACTAGAGGCTGATGTAGTGTCTGATACTCTGTGTGGTTCTGCAGTATGAGGGCAGTATTGAGGAGAACACAGAGAACGTGGAGGTGATGAGGTTCAAAGCGGAGGACATGGACATGGAGAACACTCCTAACTGGGTGAATCAGTTTGAAATCGTCAAGGGAAACGAGGCTGGCTACTTCAGCATTGAGACAGACCCCAAGACCAACGAGGGAGTTCTGATACTCAAGAAGGTACGGCATGAGCTCTATCACACTGCACAGTCATACATTCACAGATATACCGTGTACACACACACACATACAGATGCATTCACACACTTACACACACATTATCTCCTTTCTTTTTCTGCTGAAATGCCTTTTTGTTTCTTCCATCCATTAGTCTGTAGACTATGAAGACGTCAAAAACCTTGAGCTGGGAATAGCCGTAGCTAACCAGGCTCCACCTTATAATGGTGAAGGAGGAGGAGGAGGAGGAGGAAGTGGGACAGGAGCAGGAGGAAGTTGGACGGGAGGAGGAGGAAGTGGGACAGGAGGAGGAGGAGGAGGTGGAGGAGGAGGAGGAGGAGGAGGAGGCGGCAGTGGAGGCGGCAGTGGAGGAGGCAGCAGTGGAGGAGGAGGTGGAGGATCGTGGTTTGGTGGTGGAGGTTCTACAGGGAAACCTATGAAGACCTACCCAGTGAAGATCGCTGTGAAGAACCAGCCAGAGGGGCCACGGTTTGACCCCAAGGTCAAGGCTATCCCCATCTCAGAGGGAGGAGACTTCAACATCAACAAGGTGATCGGCTCCTACCATGCCATCGACGGAGACACACTAATGCCTGCACAGAACGTCAGGTCTGTAGTCTCTCTCTCTCTCTCTCTCTCTCACTCACTCACTCACTCACTCACTCACTCACTCACTCACTCACTCACTCGCTCACTCGCTCACTCACTCACTCACTCACTCACTCACTCACTCACTCACTCACTCACTCACTCACTCACTCACTCACTCACTCACTCACTCACTCACTCTCTCTCTCTCTCTAGTGGTTGGACTAGTAACCAAAAGTTAACCCACTGTTCCTAGGCCGTCATTGAAAATATGAATTTGTTCTTAACTGACTTGCCTAGTTAAATAAAGGTAAAATAAGCACACACACACAGACACGACAATACCTAGTCTGATCTGTTGAGCTCAAATACACAAACCCTATCCGATATGCACAAGTTCATATACCAAAACATTTTCCACTATCCCTGTTTTTCCTGATGTAGGTATGCTAAGGGCTCTGACCCTGACAACTGGCTGACCGTTGATGAGTTGACTGGGGATATTAAACTCAATAAGATGCCTGACAGAGAGTCCAAGTTCCTGGTCAACGGGACATACTACGCCAAAGTTCTCTGCATGACACAAGGTAAGCTAGTTCAGCCTCTTGGCAGTTAGCTTCTTAGACTTGACACACAACACCCTACAGTATATTGAATGTCAATGTGCCAAGGGAAGGATCTGAACCTGGGTCTCCCATGGGAGAAACCAAAATCTTAACAGTTAGCGCAATATGAAATTCCATCTTTGCCCGAGCGTGACACTGATTTGAAGCTGCACAGAGGGCTACCTCATCACATCTGCTACCTTTGTATAGGACATATGTTGCATAACATGAATAACTCAAGTTGAACTAGTTAGTCTATAGCCTTCTGTTGCATTTCTGAATGAAATGACATGATCTCTTATTACAATCTATTCTACATAGCACAAGATTATATAACATCAGTCTATATAACCCCTGAGCCTGAATCCTAACTTGTAACACTATCCATGTTCTGTGGCTCTGCTAAGCACTGAAAATAGAGAAGAGTACACTCCTGTCTCCTTATAGCCTTGTATTCTGCTCATACTCCGTAATCCATACATCAAGGCTGACCGGATGTAGCCTGTTCCCAGATCTGTTTGTGCTCTTGTAAACTCCATTGCTGTCTTTGTCAAGCCAAATATTTCATGTCATGTTTGGCATGACAATGAGTGACAAGGAGGTGACATGATAGCACAAACAGACTGGCACTAGATCTGATGTGCAGTAAAGGGGCCTGATTCACAAAACCTTCTTAACTGCCATTTTTTCCTTAACTATAGACTTGTGAAGAAAGTTCAGCAAAGTTGCTATTCCTCAATAAAGTTATTGGAAATATTCTTAATTTTTTTCCTATGTTTCTTCCTAAGAAAAACATAATGTTTTAGGATTCCTTCTTGGAAATGTACTTAACTTTAGGACAGCTAAACCCTTGTCTTGAGACGAATGGATACTTCTGTAACCATGAATGTTTTCTTGCGCCACAGACACATTTGGCTATGGGATATTTAAATGCAGCAAGAAAACAAATTAAACACGCATTATCTAGCTAGCTAGTAATTAGCAATATATTACAATATTCTAGAAGTGTTAAATATTTTAATGTTGAAAGATGAGACAGAGGAATTGAGGCGAGTAACCAGTCTTGTTCAGGACATTGCAATACATCCAATACATCTCAAGCACACCGGTAAAAACACTGAAGTTGCAGTAATTAACATTTACAGATGGCATCACTGTGCCATCTTACACCCATAACATCTTCCCGTTTATAAAATAGGACAGGAGGTGTCAATTCACTAACAAAACAAACCTAGTAATAATTTCCAACATGAACATTTTCGTTTTTTTTTCAGGTATCAACTTCACACATTTTGATAGTCTCTTCACTTTTCCCACATTTTTTATATCTCTGTCTGTCAACAATCCCTAATGGGAAACCTACAGATTAAGTATTTTTGGTGGCTGGGACAGACGCCCGCCGCGTGAAAAGAAAGGGGGCGTCTGCGAGGACTGCGTGTTCCCGCACAGGCGTGTCACCTGACTGTCTAAGGGGAGTATTGATGGGCGAGGGAGTGGCCAACCTGTGATCCCCTAGCTCTTCACCCAGTGCCTCAGGCCCCATGTGACTTGCTGGGGTTTCGTCCTTTGTCATGCGACCCCTATGACCATCAGGGTTCTGAGTAGGTGCTGGCTCAGCAATCCGAAGGTCAACCCTGTTACGATGGTACAGTGATCCATTCTATCTATTCTCTGACGGCTAGAGCAGTTCCTTCCTTGCAGTCGGGCCAGCCCATCAGAATCACAGACCTCAATGCCCGGAGGTGGTCGTCCCTTTCTGTTTGCTGTCTGATTTGTATAAGGCGCTGGTCCGTAACATTAAGGTAGTCAGCCTGGTTGATGTGTTCAACATCCACTTGCACTGTTTGTAAGCTGAACACTGCGTGTTGTTCATGCATGGAGCGTGTGTGTGTGTGTGTGTGCCTGATGCAGTAGCCCTGCCGAGCGTGTCACTCACATACATCTCCGGCCCTGGCTTATACACCACCATAGTTCTGCTCTCTTGGAGTGAGTGCCCTAGAGGCGAATGCCACAGGCTGGCCCTCCTGCATGAGGCAACAGCCAAGTCCATACAGCCAAGTCCATACGGTTGTGTTAGATCAGTGGAGATCCAGGTAAAGAGGCGGACATATATCCGGCCAGTTGCCTGACTAATTCCAATCCCTGAGATGACAGAGGACGTGGAGCGATGAGCCTTTGGAGGAGTGTGGAATTTAACAAATTTCCAGGGTGCTTGTAGAAAAGGCCTATGGAGTTGGTGGAATCACCCTTTAATTCATGGCCACTTGCACAGCAAAATCAGAAATGGGTTGCCTGCCCTAAAAATCTTCGTCCCTATTCCTTTGTGACAACTACTGATGGTAAAAAAGGGCTTTCTAAATCCAAAAACACTCCTTACCCCAGGACACCCTCAACAGGTGACTATCCAGGGAAATTAAGAAAAATGAGCCGTCTGTTTCTGCATAGATCTGATAGATTTATTAACGGGACAAACAAACAAACAGGCTGACGTTTCAGCGTAGTTCACCTTCATCGGAGCCTTGAGTTTAAAAAGGTGGGAGGCACCTATTTAACCTCACAGGGGAGTGTCACACTTTTCAAACATGTCATTTAGAGCTGTCAATAATATCAACTAGACATGGGCTATTTAACCTCACAGGGGAGTGTCACACTTTTCAAACATGTCATTTAGAGCTGTCAATAATATCAACTAGACATGGGCTATTTAACCAAGTATAATAAGCCTTCTAGATTCCTTCCTACATATACAGTGCATTCCACTTGAATAATAACAAAGGAAAGAGAAATAAACAAAAACATATTTACAAAAGAAGAGAAAGAGCTGACCCCTTCGCTCGACTGCGTCTAAGCAGTCCGTCCAAAGTGCCTCTCTCGGTAGCAATTTCCTCACAATATTGCCTCCTCTGGTGGAGAGAGAAACTTTCTCAATTCCCCAGAATTTCAAAGTGGAGGTTTGAGCCATGGTTAACACTCGCTTAGTGCCTCCCACCTTTTCCTACTCAAGGCTCTGATGAAGGCGAATTACGCCGAAACGTCAGCCTGTTTGTTTGTCTCGTTAATAAATCCATCAGATCTATGCAGAAACGGAGTGCTCCTTTTTCTGTATTCTCCCCGATAGTCACCTGTTCAAGTGTCCTGGGGTAAGGAATGTTTTGGGATTTACAAATCGAGCACATGATTCCGTTTGTTCAAGCTGGGCTGAAGTGCTTTTGGGTACACTTCCTTTCTATGTCTTTATAAATACATTTGATTGATTGATTAACTGACTGACTGATTGATTGATTGTCGCACTCTTTTCCTGTTCAGACATGCCCTCTAAGACAGCCACGGGTATGGTAGCCATCCAAGTGGAGGACTTGAACGACCACTGCCCCACGCTTACTAGTAACGTTCAGACCATGTGTATGACAGCCGATGCTATTACCGTAACTGCAGTGGACAAGGATGCGTTCCCCAACGGAGCCCCCTTCACCTTCACCATCATCCCAGAGGGAACAGAGGGAGTGTGGGTGGTCGAGCACCTAAACGGTGAGAGGCCTGGAGAATGGAGTTCCTACTGAGGGAATAAGATGATGATAGCACACAATAAAACCATTAGGATTATTTAGTCTAGAAAACAAGAAGAGCTACACTGAGTGGTAGCATAGCCAAGCATATCATATCACATATACTGTATTATATACTATTCTACTGTATCTTAGTCACTTAATGACGTTTACATATCTTGCATTACTCATCTCATATGTTTTTACTGTATTCTATACTATTCTACGGTGTCTAAATGACTTAATGTTTACATATTTGGCATTACGCATCTCATGTATATATTGTTTTCTATGCTATTCTATTGTGTCTTAGACAGTTCCACTCTGACATTGCTCGTCCACATGTATATAGTCTTAATACATTCCTACTTAGATTTGTGTGTATTGGGTGTATGTTGTGTAATTTGTTAGATATTACTTGTTAGATATTACTGCACTGTCGGAGCTAGAAGCACAAGCATTTCGCTACACCCGCAATAACATCTGCTAATCACGTGTATGTGACCAATACAATTTGATTTGATTTGACAGACTTGCCTATTTCCTTAGTCATAGAGATGAGGAAGGAAAGTGATACCGTCCATGTTGTGGTCCCAATCCCCAGACAGATGTAGTATATCTATCTGACAACCTGTCTCATGTCTGACTGTGTTTGTGTCTAACCTCTGACCCTACAGACACCTCGACCATCCTGAGGTCCCAAAAGGATTTGTGGCCGGGCTCCTACGCAGTTGCCATGGAGATCCGCGACCAGCAGGGGCACGCGTGTCCTGACCAGCAGAAGCTAAAGGTAGATGTCTGCACGTGTGTGGACAAAGGGAAGGCGTGCGCGACGCGAGGAGCTAAGGGCTCTACTGGGGCAGTTCTAGGGCCTGCAGCAATTGGACTGCTCTTCCTGGGTCTGCTGGCGCTACTGCGTGAGTATGATGTCATCATCTAGAAGAAAAAAAGGCAGAACGCATTCAGGATTTGCAGTGAAACAAGGGAAATGTATTGCATATTTTCAGGACAAATCTTTTGACCAACTGGGTTCATCAATGTCTACAATAGTGAGAAAATCAAAGTCATCATTGTGACATGGTTAGAGCTAGAGTTAGTCATCGAGGGGATGGGGATTGCCTGAGCAAGGCGCAGATTCACTGATCTTGATCATATAATGAGAAGATAATTCTTACTAAGCAGTAATTCTGCTTAGAGCCCTGCTCAGTCAGGTCGATCCTCTTAAATATTCTGGTACCATAGAGATGGATAGGTGACTCATCTTTATATCTGTTATATTATAGCGTCTGTGACAGCATGGGCAGCGCCATTGAAGCTGCAGCCCATAGGAATCCCCACCCAGTTGACTACTTTAAATTGGCCAAAGTGGTGGAAGCCCTCAATGGCAATGTCCATGCTAAAATGGGTCAGATACATGATGAATCCTCTATCTATCTCTATGGCTGGTACACTAAACTCTTCCCATAGTCCCTCCTCTCTCACACAGCTCTGAACTGATCTGTCTTTAAACAATCCCAGCTTTAGTTGAGGAGACAAGAGAGCCATATCACCAAGTCATATATTGAGCCATTTAAGACTGAATTTCCTACAGAATGCCTAATCAAACATCATTGCCTGAACTTGATTGATATTTATGTCATAGCAAGTCTGAGTCGACACCTGAAATATACTGATCAAAAATATAAACGCAACATGTAAAGTGTTGGTCCCATGTTTCATGAGCTGAAATACAAGATCCCAGAAAAGTTCCATATGCACAAAAAAATTTGTTTTCATCCCTGTTTGTGAGCATTTCTCCTTTGCCAAGATAATCCATCCACCTGACAGATGTAGCATATCAAGAAGCTGATTAAACAGCATGATCATTACACCTTGTGCTGGGGAAAATAAAAGGCCACTTAAAATGTGCAGTTTTGTCACACAACACAATGCCACAGGGGGGTTGCTGAGGAGTATTTATCTTTAATAAAGCCCTTTTGTGAGGAAAAACTCATTCTGATTGGCTGGGCCCTGGCTCCCGAATGGGTGGGCCTGGCTCCCAAGTGGGTAGACCTATGCCCTCCCTGACCCACCCATGGCTGTGCCCCTTTAACTAAATCATACGGTATAAACAAAAAAGTAGTTGGTCTCCTGCTGCACTTGTAAATCTTGTACTGTGAGTGGATTTACATTTACTATAATACCTCTAGTCTATGAGACCAGGCTGTGATTACGGCTCATCCTAAATGAATCATGAATAATTATGAGTTAGAAAGTTATAGACTCACAAATATCATACCCCCAAGACATGCTAACCTCGCACCATTACAATTACAGGGGAGGTTAGCATTTTTGGGGGGGTATGATATTTATGCCGCTGTAGCTTTCTCACTCATCATTATTCACAATTAATTCAGGATTATCCGTAATCATGGTAGTATCCACATTAATAGAGAAGTGTTTAGAAACATATTCTAGTTTAATTTACTCCAAAATAACACAATACATTATTTACCATTAATTTCTAATGGGCACAAAATAATCTGAAACGCAACCAAAACAAACAGAAAATGCATCCAACAATGTGTAGAGTCACAAGCTTGTTGTAGTCATTGCGTGCTATGAATATGGGACCACCAAATACATAACTTTTTACAACTTTAATACACATAAGTAAATTTGTCCCAATACTTTTGGTCCCCTAAAATGGGTGGGCTTTGGTCAAAAAGTGCTATAATTTCTAAACAGTTCACCCGTCAAATCTATAGTACTGGAGTACAGAGGCAAAACAACAAAAAATGTATCGCTGTCCCAATACTTTTGGAGCTCACTGTATAGTCAACATCAGCCCTACTCTTGCTTTCTTGCTTATGCCGTATAATGGCAGGTCATAGCTCTGTCATAGCTCTCAGTTTTTAATTGAAGCTGCTACTCTTATGTTTTGTCTAACCCCCCTCATGGTTCTGTCTCCACAGTAATCCCTCTCCTGCTGTTGTTCTGTACGTGTGGGGGTGCCGGAGGTCTTCCTGGGGGCTTCACTGAGATGCCCTTTGACGCCAAGGCACAACTTATTTCCTACCACACTGAGGGACAGGGGGAGAACACGGTAAGAAGGGGAAAGAAAGGTGTGTGTGCATGCGGGTTCACAGATAATCTTTTGTGTGGATGATTCCACTATGGTAGTATGTTTCTCGTTGGAGTTAATGGTCCAAGATGTCACAGTAATATTTTTTTAACCCTCTGACCCCTGACCTCTTACAGGAAGTACCTCTGCTGAACGCACCAGTTCAGGTCGACACAGGAAGGGTCAAAATGGTCAACGCGGGAACCATTGCAGCAACGGCCGGAGGGGCGGGGCTAATGATAGGTGGTGGTCAGTTCCAGAACTCCTCCTCCACGATGGGCGGTGGATTCTACCAATCAGACGGCCTTATGGATATTGGATATAAGAATGGAGGAGAGATAATCGGCCATGGGAATGGAGGGGGCTTTTATTCTGAGTATGAGAGCAGAGAAGGAGGAGGAGCCTATGAAGGCATCGCCCTGCCTGATCACTACCTGGAGGAGTACTACTCTCAGGTAAGGAGGCAGAAAATAGATCTGTCAGGTCAGTAGATTGTGAATCAACATGGAGTAGAGAGCACAAATAGAAATACAGTGTCCATATATGAACGGTTGTGTGTATATTTAACTGGTTTAACTGTCCCTGGTTGGTTGTTTAGCAACAAAACCGACATATGCGCAATTATGGGGCAAAACAGACGGGGTTGGGTTAAATTGTTGACAATATGTAAACTATATTTAATCTCCAAATGTTTATTGAAAACATAAATACATTTGCACAATGAGCACTTGATGTCTGTCAAATACATCATTGCCGTTGTTGGTTAGCTAGATAGCGTATTTTTTGCCATATTAGCATTGACATGAAATCAGTCAAAACACCTCAAAACAAGACATTGTATCAGAAACTAGCTGTAACTAGTCACTTACGATTCCCCTCATGGCAGTTTCTTGTCATCGTTGGTAGCTATCTGGCCATCCAGAATCACAACAACTCATGGACTTCTGCCTCATTGAAGTGGGCACATAATTTCTGCATTGCTTGCTGTTTGGGGTTTTAGGCTGGGTTTCTGTACAGTACTTTGAGATATCAGCTGATGTAAGAAGGGCTATATAAATACATTTGATTTGATATAATGAATGGTGGCAGGCGGTAGAATTAATTGATGTGTCTGTATTGTAACATATGTCTGTGTGGGTCTGTGTTGTATTTTCAGAAAGCTCACTGTGCGGCTGAAAACCATGTCCAGAAGGACAGTATGTTGGTGTATGACTACGAGGGCCAGGGCTCTCCTGTGGGCTCAGTGGGATGCTGCAGCCTCCTGGAATCTGACAACGACCTCCAGTTCCTCAATGACCTAGGGCCAAAGTTCAAGACCCTGGCCGAGGTGTGCCGCGGAGAGAGGTTCCAAACTGAAGTCTCTGCGCCTCTGCCACCCAGACCCATCATCTCCATGCCAACAGCAGCCAGCAGTGTGACGACCAATGTGGCGTCCAGACTGGTTTCCGCCGCCCCGGTCCCAGCCCCAGCCCCAGCCCCAGCCCCAGCACCGCCCCCTGCCCCGGCCCAGGTGACACACATTGAGAGGGCTGTGGTGCGGGAATCAGATCGTTTGTCTACTCTGAGGCAGGACATGGTGGGAGGAAGCCAGGGCCAGACCTTCCTACTGCAGCAACAGCCTATGTACTACACCACCATGCAGCCTATGATGCAGCCCGTGGTGCAGCAGATGCACTATGTAGTGGAGCAACAGGTTCCCAACATACAGGGCATGATAATGGTCAACGGGCCTCCGTCAGGCTCGGCCCAGGGCCTAGTGCTGCAAGGGCAACAAGTGGTGACCGGTACCCAGGCTCAGGGCACGCTTGGCAGGGGAGAGGGAGGCCTGATCCATATGGGGAACATGTCTGGTTCTCAGGGTATGATGGTGGTGGATGGGCCGGTGATGCAGGGGGGGCAGATGCTCCAAGGGGGGCAAATGCTGCAGGGGGGGCAGGTTTTTCAGGGAGGGCAAGTTCTTCAGGGGGGGCAGTTGGTACAAGGGGGTCAGGTCCTTCAGGGGGGTCAGGCCTGGCTGCAGCAGAGTAGCTCCCTGCAGCGAGGGGGCTTATCAGGGTCACAGAGCATGCTGGTGATGGAGGGACAGGGGGGTAGCAGCGGAGGTAGTGGGGTGCAGAAAGGCCAGGGAGGGGTGTTAGGGTTCTCCCAGGGGTCCATGCAGAGGAACGGCCTCTCTGGCTCACACAGAGTCCTTTACACCACAGAGCAGAGCTCAGCCGCACAGTCCAGCGCAGGCTCACAGAGCGGCATTGTAGGATTGAACGGGTCCTCCAGCAAGGTCAGCGTAGGCCCCGCATCCTCCTCCCGCAAGGCGGTGATAGAGAAAAGAGTTGTGACCAACCAGAGCACCAGTAAATAAGGTCTCGACCAATAATATAATACTATAAACACAAGACACATTAAATGCCACTGAAGTTATTTATGGATGGAAATGTCACCACCTTGAAAGTTTTGATTTCAATTCAGTGGTCAAGGTGGGTGTATTTTTTTGTCCCTGAAAAGCATATAATTCTTAGATGTATAGTGGGTTTTAGAATGAGAAAGTGTTAGATTGTTGTTTAAAAAATGTGGCAGTGGGCAAGTGTAAATGTGCAGGTTCAGAATATTTTACAGATTGTAACCTTGTGTCTGCTTGCACAGCGAATTCTATCAGCCAGGCCTATAAAGCATCCCACCTTAGTTTTATCAGGCAGTGTGTACATGTGTGTTTTCATGTGAGTACGATTCAGCTTCCATCTGAAATAATGAACTGTTTGATTCCCTCTTGTGTGTACAAACACAATATGGTACCTTTATTTGACTTTCTAAACTTCTGGGGGGACAATGGTAATTCTTCTTTTTAGCTGTTAAGTAAATTATGTGTGTTTATGTCCTCTACTAAAAACAATCTTGGTCGACCGAAAGATGTCTGTTCTTTCGACCAATCAATTGGTTAAAATGTGTATTTTTCCATGTATAGACACGACCTATGTGTTTTAATCAAATCAACTATATATGCATTGAGCTTGTCTGATGCTAAAGAGGGAACTAGGGATAAAGATAACCAGAATTTTTTTTAAATGTTGCCTGTCCCTACCATCCTCCTCCCGCTCCAACTGGCCTTCGCAGATTCTGATGTTACTGTCCTGAACTTGCCAGGAATAGGCTACACAAGGAGTCAGCAAACTTTCTCATGTGGAATGCAAATTTATCCTACCATTTCTACTGATCTGTGTGCCAGTTATGATTTTCATATGCACATTTTTGTGTAGCAGTTTTCATTTATATTAACATCTTTGTATCTTAAAATCATTGTCGTGTGGTTAGTCAAAATTATATCCAAATCTAAATGAAAATGATACAAAACCTAAAAAGTTACTTCTATTGCCATTGCTAACTATGTAAAAGGAGCCTATAAAGCCAACAAATAAAAACATTGCAGCCTGCAGGTAGAAAATATCCTGATAAAAATAAATATCCCATAAATCACATTGGCTACACATGACCTGTCTGCAACGAACTTGAAACATTGTATCAACTATTAACTTGGGTCTGGCCTGAAGAACCTTGCCACATTGTATAAAATATTGGGCCCTCAAGAGTTTTGCGAGCCAATGAGACACACCTGTAGGCTATTTGTGCAAGGGATAAGAAGTAATCAGGTAGGCCTATTTTATGATGTTTCCACTGATCAGAGCATGACATTTTTCCCTTTCACACTGAGTGTTTATCGAAAGGTAGAGAGCTGGAAAGATTTTTCAAATACATTGACAATAGTTCATCATTCTCAATGGATGTAAAAACAGACTTTGTTTGCTTGCTGTTTGAGGTGAAGAGAATATTACTTTGAGAAGCTCCAAAGGTCATTGTGGTGGTGTGTTAAGCCAAACAGAAATGCTATCAGATCCCCAAATGGGCACATTTATATGCCTACATGTGCCTGCAGGCCAGGTAGCCTATAGGCCTACTTCTATGGGTAATCAGGTGCACGTCCTTACTCAACATTGACAGAAGCGCTCCAAACAAAAGACAATGACTAAATTGACAAAACTCATAAATATAATTAAATTAACCAGAACTGGTTTCTCACAAGTGTAGCATAGGTTGTGCGCTCTGCAAACAACGTGACCACTCCGACATTGACAAAGGTAAAATACTGGAATTATATTGAATGCATTAACACACATTACCGTAACCAAAAAAACATTGTAGATTAGAAATTATAGGAATTAACTGGATGTACTACTGGTGATATATGTAATGGGGAATTGATAGACACTAACAATCAGACGCCAACAATTCATACTATGAAGTTATGAAACAATGAATGTGCACAAATTGGCGGGAGAGAGGGTGTTCTGGAAAGAGAAGTGCATTGTGAAGCCACATGCCCCTTCTTCTTGGACTGTGCCATCCCCGCGACCTCTGTAATAGATTAGTTCACTAAGATGGCCGCGAATAAGACAGGCATGTCCTGTGCCATAAAAATATATATTTGCTACTGCTCAACTGAAAAAAACCTTGGTCGACCAACAGCCTATCTACCAAACATTCGACCAGTCAAATAATTGGGGTCAACCCTAATTTCTGTTGATTAGCATCAAGGATCAACCTGATTTTGATTAGGGGCACTGAATTGAGTATTGAGCACTTCTTTACATGCGAAACAAATCTAAAGCTTTTTTGTTTTTCTATTGGCTGTTAGTGTGAGTTTGTCATCCACAGACGTGTGATTGCTGTTATTCTATGTGAACATCTCCACCCACGTCTCCCTGAGACAGGCTCTCAGCCCCCCACCACACGCGCATGAAGGCACACATACACACACAGACCTCCTCTTCAGTCTGTGGGACTTGTCCATGCACACCAAGAGCATGTTAGACTGTACATTTCCATACAAACCCTGACATCTTGTCCAGTCAGTTTAAGATTCTGCACCTTGTTGGCAACTTATACCTGGAACCTGCTAGTCCCGCTGAGCAGGGCTCTGAGCAAGCCTCACATAGGACAGAAGTGGATGAGCTATAGCCAATAGGCAAAGAGATACAACAGAAGTGGCTGAGCTATAACCTATATATTCTACACCCATCTCTGGTATACACATCCATGTTTGTTATTTCAGTGATTAGACAGGTTTGTTTAGATATTATTATTTTTTTTTGTCTCTGCTTGTATTGTAACTATTTGATGGTTTTGTTTGATCTGAATTTAACGTATACGTAATTAATTGGACTTTCTAAAAGCAGCAAGCATGTTCTCAGAGCTTGAAGCATGAAGAATGTGCTTCCATTTTTCAGTCTTAAGCTCAAAACATGAAGTTGGAGTTTGTCAATGTAATAGTACTGAGATTGTCACACAGTTTTTCTCACTTAACTGTTGGGTGCTCATTCTGAAACAAAGTATAATAGCTATGCCCCAAAGCTTTTAATTTTATCCAGGTTTGATTGAATCTATACTTGTAGTTGCATCAGTTATAGTACTTAAGGATGGGTCTTAGTATTTTTATGTTGTTTGTGTTTTTGTGTACAAATATTCTCATATTTTTATGTAACTTTTTTTTATACCTTGTTGTGTTTGTGTATGCACTCAGACTGTTACCTAAACATGGATTCATCCAATCAGGGTCTATTTTGTTTTTAACAAGAATGGGAAGAGGGGGAAATTATTACCACTTGTGTAAGACTATCTACTAATTCTCAAAGTACGAGGGGAACATTGTATAGTTTATTTTATGTTACTCTTCTATTAAATGCACTGGTATGTATTTTGTCAAACGCTGGGTATATCTGAAAACAGTTTTTCTTAGCCGTGTTTGTTCCAGAGAAAGTTTGGCAAAAAGGAGACGACTGAGATAAATAACTATTGCTGTATTGCAAAAGAAGACACAAACTACTGACCTCCTGCACAGTCACTGTCTTTGTGGTCTGTCTGATCTGATTTCATCAACCAAATGTCATCGAGCCAATGTTTCACCTCAACTGTATTTAGAGATCAAAGTCCTTTTGGTTATTTAGACTGAAGTTAGGAGTGTCCGATACATTAATTATATACAACACTTTTGAAGCAAGTCTATTATATAAATAACAATTATAGTACGCTATCCCTTAAGGTTTTGACATGAGTCACAGTCCAATCAGGCTTTTATCTACTGAAACGTCTCTGGAACACTCACTCTTAAGTAATGTTTCTATTTTGGTTTGTAAAAGAGACATTATTTTAAATGTTACAGCTTCAATAAAGCTCCTCTTTTATTATTCCTGATGCCGTCGACTAGCCTTTTTGACCAAAGTCAACTATGATCTCTCTCTTGTGAACTTTTTAATTTAACACTCAATGCTCAGCTCTGAGGACTGAGGTCTATCAGGACAGGGCATGCTCAGGCAGTATACTGCCACAAACACAAACCAAGTGCGAGTCTCTCCAAGTCTGCAGTCTAGAGAAACAGGTTGGGTTTCTTTGATCTCTGTTTGTCCCCATTGTCTCTGTGACATTTCTGTAGAAGTTCAAGTTACATAATTAATATGCTGTGGGTAGCTTCGCATCTATCAACAGTTTTCTTGGCACTTGTTCAACAATTATGGGTTCCATGTAACTTTCTTGTCTTACACACTTTTTAATCTGGTCGTTTAATTCTACAGAACCCTCAGGTTTCTTTGATCTCCGTTTATCCAATTTTCTCTGTGGCATTTCTAGTGAAGTTCAAGTCAGATCATTAACATATTGTACACAAAAAAACAACCTTCTTCCACCTAAGAAACGACTCAGACCCTCTCTCTTTGACCGCACTGCTGAAATTCTGTTTACTCACACCCCACTGCTGAAATTCTGTTTACTCACACCCCACTGCTGAAATTCTGTTTACTCACACCTCACTGCTGAAATTCTGTTTACTCACACCCCACTGCTGAAATTCTATTTACTCACACCCCACTGCTGAAATTCTGTTTACTCACACCCCACTGCTGAAATTCTGTTTACTCACACCCCACTGCTGAAATTCTATTTACTCACACCACACTGCTGAAATTCTGTTTTACTCACACCCCACTGCTGAAATTATGTTTACTCACACCCCACTGCTGAAATTTTATCATACCTGGACTACTGCAATGCCATTCTCTACGGACTCCCTGTCAAAACACTGGACAGAGCTGTACAAAACTCAGCTGCCCGAGTCCTCACACACACCAAACCTTGGGACCACATCACCCCCACCTCACCACATCCCTTCTCCTCCTGGCACCTTTTTATACTATTTACCCCTTTTTTAAATCCAAAATGAACGTGAAGGCAGCTTACACAAGGGCCTTCTTTATAAACACCCAGAGAGAGAAACACACGCAACGGAGACATTGGAAAGGCATTCAAAGAGACTCCAGAAAGCGGTCTTAAATCTTAAAAAGGATACAAAGAGGGTGGTACAATGAGAGGGAGAATGAGAGACAGAGAGAGCGGGAGGGAGAGAAAATAAAGGTAGAGAGAGGAGGTGGAGAGAGAGAGATGGAGGGGGTGAGGCAGCCATGTATAAGAAATAGAGTGAATACAAAGGGGAGGTGGGACAGAGGATTTAGTGAAAAGAAGATATGACCGAGAGGGTGTTCTCAGTTGGGTTTTTACCTCAGTCTGTACAGATTGTATGCTGCTGGGGAGCTGTACTGCATTGGCTTCATACCTACCTGTAAGCACTATAGCAACAGCGCTGCCTCTGAACCCTACTCATCCAGAGCAGACACTCATAACTATCTAACCACGACCAATACAAATTCCACACAAGGATAAATAGACAGACACACAGTGGATGGGCTGCAGCAGGAGCAGTAGCAGAGCAGTAGAACAGAACACAGCCGTTAGCCGTTTGCTAGGTTTACAACCACCTGTGTTATCCTGTCCTTCAGGCAGTTGTCTTCTCTACCTGCCAGGTGTACCAGCGGCGGCCAGTGAAGGTGTGGATCTGGCAAACCTAAGATGGCTCCCCTACCAGCTGTCACTCTGTTACTGGGTCTCTCTGTTGTGATGAGTTCACAGAGAGTTGTGTGTGTGTATTGCTACTTTCTACCTAAGGCTGCATCTCTATTTGTTTACTGTCAAAATAAAAATAAAGAGGGTGTAAGGTCCAGGGTGTGCGTAAACAGATTCATATTCTATCATTATTTCAGAGTATGTTATAGTCGTTGGACTCAAATGCAAAAACAGACAGAGAGTAGCGACAATGCTGTATTAAGATCAGGGTCCCTGAATAAGTCACTTAAATTGAGTACTGATAACTTGAGCCAGTGTTGAAGGACCAGTGTCAACTCAAACCGTTTAATTTGATTTAGGACCGAACCCAATTTGCTGCTTGTAAATGTGATTGTGTGTCATGACTGAGGCCCGTATTAAGTCTACTTTATTTGACCCTATTTTGCTGAGTTAGTTATCATACAGGATTTAATTCTAACATTTTCAGAGCAAAGATGTCACTTTTGTCATACTTCTGTATTTTTCAGATGTCCTGTTGGTGGCTTATTGAACAGAACGCAACCCTTTGTTGTTTGTGTGTCTTAAATCAGCCTTCGAGACTAGTGTCTTCCCACTGGGCACAGACATCAGTTCAACATCTAGTTTTGATTTACATTTGGTTGAGTTGTCAACTAACGTGAATTCAATGTAAAATCAACAAAACATTTAACCATGTTATTGGAGTTGGAAAGTTGGAATGGAGTTGGAAAAAAAGACAAAATGCCCTTATGTTGATGACTTTTTGCAAATCCAATTATTTTTCCACGTACATTTTTGGGGTTGAAACGACATGGAAACAACATCGATTCAACCAGTTTTTGCCCAGTGGGAGGTTATTTTGGAGTTGCTAGCAGGTGTATTACGGTCAGTAACAGGGAAGGGGACAACAGCAATTCAACTGTTTGTCAGTAGCAGAACAAATTCAACTCAAGCAAAGACTAGCTTGTTTTGACAGTATAGCCTAGCTAACTAGCTGATTCCTCTAGCCTACATTAGCAATGAACAGATGATACAGCCCACCCCAATTCTAGCAAAGATACTTAACTCCCTTTCATATTTGGTTGTAGCTTGATTTGGTGTAGCCTAGCCTACAATGTGTGATGTATTTTTGCAGAAAATGAAGGCCTTTGTTCAAACAAATCATGGAGAATTTGGCTACAGGAGCAGTAGAAAATGATAAATGGAATTTTCACTTTGAGCACGTGCCCCACCCAAAGGCTGTGTATGGCCCTGCATCCATGGCATCTGTGTCTGGAGAAAAGTTGGTATATTCAGTGACTAGCATGTTCAGTGACCCTTACATTCAGAAGGATAAGATTTAGTGGCAAAACGGATAGTGTAAAAAATTAAAAGACAAAGAAATAATACAAATAATAAGACAAAGAACATTTGGTTCTCTGCCTCTTTCCAGCAACTGAGTTAGGAAGGACACCTGTATTGTTGTAGTGACTGGGTGTATTGATACACCATCCAAAGCCTAATTAATAACTTCACCATGCTTAAAGGGATATTCAGTGAATTATTATTATTTTTTATCTATCTACAATAGGAGCCCTTCTTTGCGAGGCATTGGAAAACCTCCCAGGTCTTTGTGTTTGAGTCTGTGTTTAAAATGCACTTCGACTGTGAGCCATATGTTGTTGTTAAATCATTATTACTGATGTGATGTCCACATAAAGCCATATGTTGTTGTTAAATCATTATTACTGATGTGATGTCCACATAAAGCCATATGTTGTTGTTAAATCATTATTACTGATGTGATGTCCACATAAACATTGTGTATTTTTCTTCTGTAAATGAAAGTTTAACTTTGTCATCCTCTAACAACAGCATTAATCACCATAGAGAGAGAGAGAGAGAGAGAGAGAGAGAGAGAGAGAGAGAGAGAGAGAGAGAGAGAGAGAGAGAGAGAGAGAGAGAGAGAGAGAGAGAGAGAGAGAGAGAGAGAGAGAGAGAGAGAGAGAGAGAGAGAGAGAGAGAGAGAGAGAGAGAGAGAGAGAGAGAGATGCAAGTTGAGCCCCACCCTCTTCAACATACAATATAGGTCAAAAGTTTGGACACCTACTCATTCCAGGGTTTTTCTTCATTTTTACAATTTTCTATATTGTAGAATAATAGTGAAGACATCAAAACTATAAAATAACACATATGGAATCATGTAATAACCAAAAAACATGTTAAACAAATCAAATATATTTTATCTTTGATATTCTTTATAGTAGCCACCCTTTTCCTTGGTGACGGCTTTGCACACACTTGGTATTCTCTCAACCAGCTTCCTGGAATACATTTCAATTAAAAGGTGTGCCTTTTAATTTGTGGAGCTTGTTTCCTTCTTAATGCATTTGAGCCTATCAGTTGTGTTGTAGGGGTGGTATACAGAAGATAGCCCTATTTGGTAAAAGACCAAGTCCATGTTATGGCAAGAACAGCTCAAATAAGCAAAGAGAAATGACAGTCCATCATTACTTTAAGACATGAAGGTCAGTCAATCTGGAAAAATTCTAGAATTTTGAAAGTTTCTTCAAGTGCAGTTGGAAAAACCATCAAGCGCTATGATGAAACTGTCTCTCATGAGGACCACCACAGGAAAGGAAGACCCAGAGTTACCTCTGCTGCAGATGATAAGTTCCTTAGACTTACCAGCCTCAGAAATTTCAGCCCAAATAAATGCTTCACAGATTTCAAGTAAGAGACACAACTCAACATCAACTGTTCAGAGGAGACCGCGTGAATCAGGCATTCGTGGTTGAATTTCTGCAAAGAAAGAGAGCGAGAGGGAGAGATTACGAGGGAAAATGAGAGCGAGAGAGACAGATTTGACCCCAATAACTAAAGTGGGATATGCGTCAACAGCAACCTTGGGAAAATCTAATACATTATCATTAACAGCAGACTCGTACATTTCCTCAATGAAAACAATGTACTGAGCAAATGTCAAATAGGCTTTTTACCAAATTACCATACGACAGACCACGTATTCACCCTGCATACCCTAATTGACAAACAAACCAACCAAAACAGAGGCAAAGTCTTCTCATGCTTTGTTGATTTCAAAAAAGCTTTCGACTCAATTTGGCACGAACGCTTGCTATACAAAAAAAGTGAAACATCGCCTTTGATCATATTTCAATGAAAGCTGTACATCACCAGGGTACAAAGATTATCTTAGGATCATTTTTCATTTACACACAACAAAAGACACAAAGACACACACACACACACACACAAGAAATTGAGATTATGTGTGCTACTGATTGAACTCAGCCAGCAGCTCCTGAAGAGGAAGATAGTTGGCACAGTTAGAAAGAACAAGCCTGAGCTCCCCCTGCACTCCTCGCAACAAGGGGGAGAGAGGCTTTCTCATCAAAGTTTGCCTTTACCCCCTCATCACTCTAGTTTCTTACCTCCCAAAGAGGAACAAGAATGTGGTCCTCCTGAGCACACTGCACAAAGCTGAGATCAGTGATCATGAGGACAGGAAGCCAGCCATCATCCTGGACTACAATCACAACAAAGGAGGTGTGGACAACTTGGACAAGGTGATTGGAACTTACAGCTGCGGGAGGATGACTGCCCGCTGGCCCCTGGTCATCTTCCATAACATCTTTGATGTGTCCTCAATACATGCCTTTGTGATATGGAACAAGATCAACCCTACCTGGATGGCTGATAAGCGGAACAAGAGAAAGGTGTTCCTGGAGCAGCTGGGAAAGGCACTTGTAACCCCACACACTCAAAGAAGGGAGCACCTCCCCTGCACAGCAGCCTCTGCAGCGCTTGTGAAAGCTGTTCAGGGGGCTGAATCTTGTCCTGATCCACCTGAGGCTGCAGCTGGGGCAGGCAAGAGGAGGAGATACCAGTTCTGCCCCCCAAAGGACTGTAAAACAAATACTATGTGCTGCACATGTGAGAAATACATCTGCAAAGTCCAAGCACACACTTGCACACTGTCCTACACGTGCTAATTAGAGTTGAAGGATTTATGTTCTTCACATTTTTGTTTTGTATCCATCTTATTTTATTCGTATGTATTGTTGTTGTTTATACACCTTGTGGCTGGTTAAATGGTTTTTAAAAATTGTTTAAAAAATTGGAGAAGACTAGTATTTTGTAGTTGAAATCCTCATTGTACATTATATAAGAATTTAACACTATGTTGCCAAAAAAGTTCAAGACTTATTGTTTCCCTTCAATAAAATGCATTCAAAACTACTTTCTGCACATTTCTGCTACTTTCTTAGGCTACACAAGTGCTATCTCTTGCTAAAAAAAAGTATGTTTACACCTATACAGTACCTTTAGCAATAATAATAATAATAATAATAATAAACTTCTACTTTAGTAAAGAAAACAATGATGACAGGTGTGTTGTAATAAAAACGAGTGGTGTCCACTGATCAGTCTTTCTGCAAAGTGAAGACGAAACACCCAGATATTCACAAAGTTTGTGATGAATGACAGGTTGTTTCTTCATGCAAAATAGATTTGGGTTAAACAAGGGTTAAACAAATGTGGTTTCTACTGACGATTGAGATGTACAAACTATGGCATAACGGAACGATGAGTGGATAAGAGGCATTCCGACATTAATGAGCGAGCTACAGTAAGATGGACGTAGTCAATATAAATATGTGTTCAGCACTTTTGAAATGTACAGCGACAGAATGCAGAACATGGTCTGCTCTTACAGTATTTTCCATTGTACACCAAGTCAGAACCGTAGGATAATTAAAGGGGTATATAAGCAGACAATGAAACCTCTTACAATATCAGATGATGACATTTCTCAAAAACAGGTTATAGGCTACATGTGCAGCATCACTGAGTCAGAACAGTAACGTGACATTAAGAGGTGAAAATAGACCAAATTATTAGGGTGATGCACATGGGCTACTAACAGCTTACTACACAACATACATAGTGTATTACTTTCTTAGCTACAGTATACATATCTCCCTTGCATACTGCATACTAATAAAGACATTTTTGGACTCACCTTGGCTTGTGATGTGCTCACTTTAACATGGCGCAGTGGTCCTTTGTGGGCAAATTTTGTCATAAAACTTTGTCATCAAACTCTGGCATTCTCTGGATTTATGGTGGGAACTCTGAAAAGAAAAACACAGCCACAGTAATCTCCTTTTATGCACTCTGGATATGCATTGGTAGTACCCAACTCGCTAATGACAATCAGGTCGCTAATGGCCTGGTTCTCAGGGCTCTATTGTCCCTCTAACCACTCTGACATCAATGCAAATGCATCAAACACTAATCATCTAAAGAGTATGGTGCTTTTAAAGCGCACCTCATTGTGATGATGAAAGAAGTTCAACAACAGGTTGAAACTGAGTGGAAAACATGGTCATTGTGGATGTTGTTTCAGAGCCTAACACAATGAAAATGGACAGCGATTTATAAGGTGATGATTATTTCAAAACACCATACACATATTAGAGCTTATGCATAGGCCTATATATGTCTTTGGTACATATTGGTCTAGCCTATACTCCATAAATAAACAAATTCTAGAAATTGCCTTTGAGTGTAGACTATTATTATGCATACTGGTGGACTGGTTACCTATTTCTACACTTCAATTGTTCTATCCATGAGTCTGGGAGAGAATATATAGGCCTAGGCAATGCTGTTGGTCAATTGATTGGCTTACAAAGTTAACATACAATTCTAGTGAATTTGTATTTGATTTTGAATAGCCTAGTAATGAGGCATTTACGTGAAGGAGCCAATGATAGACCAGGAAGTATTTACATTTGACCTCATTGCTATAGACCAGTGTCACCCAAACACGGTCCTGGGGACCCAAAGCGGTGCACATTTTGGTTTTGGGTCAACTCATCATCAGCTGTGTTGTGCCAGAGCAAAAAAACTCAAATGTGCACCCCTTGGCGTCCCCAGGACTGAATTGGGAAACGTTGCTAAACACCAGCGTGCCTTTGTCACTGCATGTCTATATTGTGCACCTAGCCCCTAACCTTAACTCTTAACCCTTAAAAACAGAATATTTTTCAATCTGTCTACAGAGACAGAGTTCTTACATTCTGACTGTCCAAGGATCTGATATGGATGGGGCACCTGGAGGCAACACAGGGACAGCCATAGTGCACTTCAACATGCTGGACATCAATGACAATATCCCCACATTGGAGAAGAATGAGGTGACAACTGCAGCTGTAGTATTTTAACACATTATTCAAATCAGTACCTATATGCCACACAAAACCACACAGAGAGTATTTGCAAAAGTATGAGTGGACAGGTTGGTTTATCTGCATAGATGTGCATTACATATTTATAACCATTACTGGTGTGTGAGATTATTCTGAGATTATTCTTATAATTTTCATAACTGTATATCTGTCCTGTATGTGTAGTACCCTGTCAGTATAGTGAACACAGCCAACGTAGAGGTGGTAAGGATCTAGGCGTTAGATCCAGAACTGAAGAAGACAGATAACTGTCTGGCTATGTTTGAGATCGTCTTCTAGCGTCTTCTCCAATGAGACAGACCCCAAGACCAACAATGCTCCTTAAGGTAGGAGATGATTCTGTCAGTATAGTGACACACAGGTTAATGAAAACAGTGTAAATTATGCTTTTCATTCATTAACAAGAATCTCTCTAAGCTATTGTAGGATAGTAAATACTTCCACCTACTGGAGAAATGGTAATGTCACAATACAGTTCATGTTAAACAACGGAAGTGAAGATATGTGTTGTTATGGTCAGACTGGCTAGCTGTTACGGTCCGACTGGATCATTTAGCTATTTGATTTAGCATTTTAGGACCCCTTTAGGTATCCCAAAAATACACTTTAAAAGTATTTGATAAAATATTGAATTTGTCCTTTACTACTATAGCCCATATAACAACATTGAATAACACATTAATAAATGGCAAAAGCCCATAAAAAATGGTTTTGAAGTGTCTGTCCTATATCTAGGAGATATGAGAAAGCTCAGGAAATATTTATTTTTACACATATTTAACCCCATATTTTTGACCATTCGGACGCTACAGACATCTTTGCGAGAAGACCGATTTTCGGGATGTCTTATACTGTAGTCTGACAACACCGCTGTATCTCGCCCACCTTCCACAGCAGATGCGGAAGACCGGCATAGGCGGATGTGGTGGATTGATAGAGATTTTTGTATTGTGTTACTTAGCGCAATGGTCAAATAATCTTACTAGAAAATATTAATATTCTTGAAATCACAAGTGAAATATAGCGAAGCACAGCTTAGCCTTTTGTTAATCACCCTATCGTCTCAGATTTAGAAATTTACAGCGAAAACAATACAAGCGTTTGTGTAAGTTCATCGATATACTAACAAAACATTATGTACACCTAGCGGCAGGTAACTTGGTCACGAAAATCATAAAAGAAATCAAATTTACCTTTGCCTTTTTCGTTTACCTTTGATGATCTTCGGATGTTTTCACTCACAAGACTCCCAGTTAGACAGCAAATGTTCCTTTTGTTCCATAAAGATATTTTTTATATCCAAATACCTCCGTTAGTTTGATACGTTATGCCCAGGAATCCACCGAAAATAGTGGTCACGACAACGCAGACAAAACTTCCAAATTATATCCATAATATCGACAGAAACATGGCAATCATTTTTTATAATCAATCCTCAAGGTGTTTTTCAAATATCTATTCGATAATATATCAACCGGGACAGTTGGCTTTTCACTAGGACCGGGAGGAAAAATGGCTACCTCTCTGTTTTGCGCAAGAATCACACTGAGAGCCAACAACTGACCGCTTACGCAATGTGGACATTTACGCTCATTCTTCAAAATAAATTCCTGAAACTATGTCTAAAGGCTTTAGATGCCTTAGGGAAGCCGTAGAAATATGAATCTGGTTGATATCCCTTTCAATGGGTAATAGGGATGCATAGAAAGACAGGGGTTTCAAAATAAGAGTCACTTCCTGATTGGATTTTTCTCAGGCTTTCGCCTGCAATATCAGTTCTGTTATACTCACAGACAATCTTTTTACAGTTTTGGAAACTTTAGAGTGTTTTCTATCCTAAGCTGACAATTCCATTTATATTCTAGCATCTGGTCCTGAGAAATAGGCTGTTTATTTTGGGGACGTTATTTTTCCAAAAATAAAAACAGTGCCCCCCAGCGTCAAGAGGTTAAGGATTACTGTACAATAATGTCAGGCTTGTCATAACTAACCAGTCATCCATCGCTCTCTCTTGCAGCTTGTGTACTTTGAGGAGAATCCTGACATCAAGCTGCAATTGGTGGTGTATAACAAAGCACCTGTAGTCGGGGGAGAGGGGGAGGGAGATGGGGACAGGATAGAGGTGGAGCAGGTTGTGGAAGAGGTGGATGAGGAGGAGGTGGTGGTGGAGATGGGGCAGGAGCTGATGCTGATATTGACCTTGTGGCTTGGGTAGGAGCAAAGGCTGGGGCTGGTCCAAAGTATAAACCAAAACGAAGGCCAAAACGTGGTAAAATTTACCCATTGAAGATTGCTGTAAAAAAATATGCCAGAAGGGCCTGTCTTTATGCCCAAGGTGAAGGAAATACCTGTGTCAGAGAGCCCAGAGGACGGAAGCCCCTAATCAGACGTCATCGCTACATATCCTGCCTTCGACAGAGACACTTCAGAGCCGGCAGAAAAAGTCAAGTGAGAGTCGTTTACTCTAGACATTCCTCCAAATCAATGAAAAAACTGAATATGATAACAGCTCATACCACAATTACACCTCCAACACCGCCGAAGCATGTGCTATGCGGATATTGGCCAATACTAGTTAAAAAAATATATAAAGGCGATGTCCGCGCACCGCATAATAAAATATCCCCATCAAAATATGCCTGTTTAAGCTAGAGATATCTTTTGCATGGGGGCCGTCTCAATACACCACATCCGCCGATGTCGGCCTTCCGCACCTACGGTGGAAGGTGGCAGAGCTACAGCACTGTTTGTCAGACTAGGAGACATCCCGAAAATGGTTTTGACTTATAACTAATATGGAAAGATGAGACTTTCGCGAACACAATGGTGTTCTCCATTTTTCTCTAAAACAAGTGTCACTGTGTCTGAAGGTAACCCCGTACCGGGCCGAAAAATGTACGTAAGTGAATGGGGCAAAAGTATACGGATAATTCCACGAGAAAAATACAATCTCTCTCAAATATAGGACAGACACTTCAAAAATGCTTTTTTTAATGTATACCTACAGGGGTTCTAAAATTCAAAATAAAAATGGTCCTTGGTGTGACCATTATAAAACAATTCCATATGTTAGCTTAGTATAAACCTAGCCCCAGGCCCTTAGATAAAATCAAATCAAATGTATTTATATAGCCCTTCTTACATCATCTGATATCTCAAAGTGCTGTACAGAAACCCAGCCTAAAACCCTAAACAGCAAGCAATGCAGCTGTAGAAGCACCTTACTATTAATGTTGGTTAATGCTCAATCTGATTAAACCCTTACCTAACCCTAAATAAACTCTTACCCTAGCCCTAATTATTACAGTACATTGTGCTGATTGTCTGTTCCCAGACATTCCCTCTAGGACTGCTACAGGGACAATCGCCCTGCAGGTGGGAGATGCTAATGATAACTGCCCTGAGCTGACGAGCACACTAGAGTACCTGTGTACCGACGCTGAGATGGTCAACATCACCGCAGAGGACACAGATGATGATCCTAACGCAGCTCCCTATGAGTTCATGCTAGTGGAAGAGGAGACGCAGAGAGAGTGGAAGGTCGAGCCCATCAGTGGTATGACTATGAAGGCCTCTCTCTTCACATTTAGAGTGTGGGGGCCTACACTTTACCTGTAACTTTAAAGATGTACCTGAGACACGGAGGCAACTTGACATGACAATATCTATACAGGAGAGGAGATTATATACATTACAGTGAAATATAGCTCTCCTGTGGGCTCGGTGCTGCAGCCTTCTGGAATCTGACAATGACCTCCAGTTTCTCAACGACCAGGGGCCAACGTTCAAGACCCTGGCAGAGATCTCTTCTCCTCCCAAGCCCAAAGTGGATCCCATCATCGAGTAACCAGCATCACCACCACGTCCTAACATCAACATCAAAAGATGTCACCACTAGTAATGTCAACCTCACACAATCACATGTCAGTAATGTCTACATCAACCAATCATCTTCCAGCTCTGTCAACATCACCCAATCCACACTAACCAGACCTGTCTCTAATGTCAATCATTCTCCCCCTAACCAGACCTTCCTACTGCAGCAACAGCCTATGTACTACACCACCATGCAGCCTATGATGCAGCCCGTGGTGCAGCAGATGCACTATGTAGCGGAGCAACAGGTTCCCTGGGCATGATAATGGTCAACGGGACCCCTAGTGGTGGCATGCTCACGGGACACTCAGAGCACAACACACATGGGGTAGGACTACACAATGGGTTACACAATGGCACGTTCATCTTCCCCCACACAATCTTGGGAAGAGGGGAAAGGATGGTCCTTGTAGAGAAGAACAACGGTGGGGTGCAGATACTGGTGACCAGCAGAGGAGGAACATGGTCCTCATGGGGGGGTGGAGGTGGGGAACTAAGCCAACGGGTGCTGGTAGGGGGTGGAGCTGGGCTGAACCATTTCCATGTTTCCATTGGGGGACACTCTCAGGGCATCAGAAAATCATGCTGTCAAGTGAACAGGTGAAATGTGGACATGTGGGGTGAGAACAGGTGATGTCACAGCAGGTGAGGTTAGGGATGATGGTGTCAGAGCAGGTGAGGTCTGGAGTACACAGAGGTCTCGTGGAGGGAGAGGTTTTCAGTGGCCTTTTTATGGTGGGAAATCCAACAACTCTAAGTCCCATCTCTCTAAGTAGTCCAGTTTCTTTGAGTGCAGTAAGTCTTGGTCCAACTCCTGCACAGAGTGGTAGCAGTACATGTGCGTTGAGGGTCAAGCAAGAGAAGCAGGCTAGGAAGTGTGACACTGGTGGAGAGACAGCATTACCTATATAGTGCACAACTTTTGACCAGGACCCATAGGGCACAGACAATAATACAACAAAAATAAACAATACATATGAGTTTCAGCATACATTACCGGTCCAAAGGTTGTACACACGTACACATTTAAGGGTTCTTTAATTTTACTATTTTCTACATTGCAAAATAGTGAGGACATCAAAACTATGAAATAACACATATTGAATCATGTAGTAACCAAATCAAAACATATTTTACATTTGAGATTATTCAAAGCAGCCACCCTTTGCCTTGATGACAGCTTTACACACTCTTGGCATTCTCTCAACCAGCTTCATGCGGTAGTCACCTGGAATGCATTTCAATTAACAGGTGTACCTTGTTAAAAGTTCATTTGTGTAATTTCTTTCCTTCTTAATCTGTTTGACCAATCAGTTGTGTTGTGACATGGTAGGGGTGGTATACAGAAGATAGCCCGACTTGGTAAAATACCAAGTCCATATTATTCAAGTGCAGTTGCAAAAACCATCAACCGCCCAGAGTTACCTCTGCTGTTACCTCTTACCTCTGCTGCAGAGGATAAGTTCATTAGAGTCAGCCTCAGGAAGTAACAAGTACATCTCAACATCAACTGTTCAGAAGAGATTGCATGAATCAGGCCTTCATGGTCGAATTGCTACAAAGAAACCACTACTAAAGGACACCAATAATAAGAAGAGACTTGCTTGGGCCAAGAAACACGAGCAATGAACATTAGACAGGTGGAAATCTGTCCTTTCAGATTTGAGATTCTTGGTTCCAACTGCAGTGTCTTTGTGACGCAGAGTAGGTGAACGGATGATCTCCGCATGTGTGGTTCCCACCATTGAGGAGGTGTGATGGTGCTCTGCTGGTGACACTGTCTGTGATTTATTTAGAATTCAAGGCACACTGAACCAGCATGGCTACCACAGCATTTTGCAGCGATACATCATCCCATCTGGTTTGCGCTTAGTGGGACTATCAAATCAAATCAAATTTATTTATATAGCCCTTTGTATTTGATATCTCAAAGTCCTGTACAGAAACCCAGCCTAAAATCCCAAACAGCAAGCAATGCAGGTGTAGAAGCACGGTGGCTAGGAAAAACTCCCTAGAAAGGCCAAAACCTAGGAAGAAACCTAGAGAGGAACCAGGCTATGTGGGGTGGCCAGTCCTCTTCTGGCTGTGCCGGGTGGAGATTATAACAGAACATGGCCAAGATGTTCAAATGTTCATAAATGACCAGCATGGTCCAATAATAGTAAGGCATAACAGTTGAAACTGGAGCAGCAGCACGGCCAGGTGGACTGGGGACAGCAAGGAGTCATCATGTCAGGTAGTCCTGAGGCATGGTCCTAGGGCTCAGGTCCTCCGAGAGAGAGAAAGAAAGAGAGAAAGAGAGAATTAGAGAGAGCACACTTAAATTCACACAGGACACTGAATAGGACAGGATAAGTACTCCAGATATAACAAACTGACCCTAGCCCCCCGACACATAAACTACTGCAGCATAAATACTGGAGGCTGAGACAGGAGGGGTCAGGAGACACTGTGGCCCCATCCGAGGACACCCCAGGACAGGGCCAAACAGGAAGGATATAACCCCACCCACTTTGCCAAAGCACAGTCCCCACACCACTAGAGGGATATCTTCAACCACCAACTTACCATCCTGAGACAAGGCTGAGTATAGCCCACAAAGATCTCCGCCACGGCACAACCCAAGGGGGGGCGCCAACCCAGACAGGATGATCACATCAGTGACTCAACCCACTCAGGTGACGCACCCCTCCCAGGGACGGTATGAGAGAGCCCCAGTAAGCCAGTGACTCAGCCCCTGTAATAGGGTTAGAGGCAGAGAATCCCAGTGGAAAGAGGGGAACTGGCCAGGCAGAGACAGTAAGGGCGGTTCGTTGCTCCAGAGCCTTTCCGTTCACCTTCCCACTCCTGGGCCAGACTACACTCAATCATATGACCCACTAAAGAGAGGAGTCTTCAGTAAAGACTTAAAGGTTGAGACCGAGTTTGCGTCTCTGACATGGGTAGGCAGACCGTTCCATAACAATGGAGCTCTATAGGAGAAAGCCCTGCCTCCAGCTGTTTGCTTAGAAATTCTAGGGACAATTAGGAGGCCTACGTCTTGTGACCGTAGCGTACGTGTAGGTATGTACGGCAGGACCAAATCAGAGAGATAGGTAGGAGCAAGCCCATGTAATGCTTTGTAGGTTAGCAGGAAAACCTTGACATCAGCCCTTGCTTTGACAGGAAGCCAGTGTAGGGAGGCTAGCACTGGAGTAATATGATCAAATTTTTGGGTTCTAGTCAGGATTCTAGCAGCCGTATTTAGCACTAACTGAAGTTTATTTAGTGCTTTGTCCGGGTAGCCGGAAAGTAGAGCATTGCAGTAGTCTAACCTAGAAGTGACAAAAGCATGGATTAATTTTTCTGCATCATTTTTGGACAGAAAGTTTCTGATTTTTGCAATGTTATGTAGATGGAAAAAAGCTGTCCTTGAAATGGTCTTGATATGTTCTTCAAAAGAGAGATCAGGGTCCAGAGTAATGCCGAGGTCCTTCACAGTTTTATTTGAGACGACTGTACAACCATTAAGATTAATTGTCAGATTCAACAGAAGATCTCTTTGTTTCTTGGGACCTAGAACAAGCATCTCTGTTTTGTCCGAGTTTAAAAGTAGAAAGTTTGCAGCCATCCACTTCCTTATGTCTGAAACACATGCTTCTAGCGAGGGCAATTTTGGGGCTTCACCATATTTCATTGAAATGTACAGCTGTGTGTCATCCGCATAGCAGTGAAAGTTAACATTATGTTTTCGAATGACATCCCCAAGAGGTAAAATATATAGTGAAAACAATAGTGGTCCTAAAACGGAACCTTGAGGAACACCGAAATTTACAGTTGATTTGTCAGAGGACAAACCATTCACAGAGACAAACTGATAATTTATATATATAAAACCTTTGTATGCTTGCAATGCACAATGATGGAAAAGTACTGGGTAAATGGAGATATACTGCTTTAGTTCTGGAACCCAAACCAGCTGCGCGCATTCGCCATCGTGCTTTATCGTGCATAAATGTATTTTGCCCCCCCACACCAAACGAGATCACGACACGCAGGTTAAATTATCAAAACAAACTCTGAACCAATGGCATTAATTTGGGTCGAAAATCATTAAACATGTATGGCAATTTAGCTAGTTAGCTTGCACTTGCTAGCTAACGTTAATTTGTCTGATTTAGCTAGCTTGCTCTTGCTAGCTAATTTGTCCTGGGATATAAACATTGAGTTGTTATTTTACCTGAAATGCACAAGGACCTCTACTCCGACAATTAATCCACACAATAAACGGCCAACAGAATCGTTTCTAGTCATCTCTCCTCCTTCCAGGCTTTTTCATCGTTTAACTTATATGGTGATCACATCAAAACTTTCATTGTATTACCAAGACTACCGGCAAAACAGTTCGTCTTTCAGTCACCCACGTGGGTATAACCAATGAGGAGATGGCACGTGGGTACCTGCTTCTATAAACCAATGAGGAGATGGGAGAGGCAGGACTTTCAGTGCGACTTTCAAACCACCATGTTTTTCTCATTTGAGATACTTTGTATCTAATCCAATGCAACAATGTTAAGGTATGATTGACGGTAGGTTGTCCACTCTGTATGTGAATCTCTGTCTGCAATTGCATTTTATTACCAAACCGTTTTATACCAAGGTTCCTGTGTCATCTATCTGGAAGACTGGTGGATAAAGGAAACTTACATCACCCAATGCAAAGGACTACCCAACAATACCTGATGGTACCCTATCCCCGGCGTGGCCGGCTGGAACACGGGAACCTGACATACCGGCTGAGGCAGGGGAGCCTGGAGATCCGGCTGAGGCACGAAAGCCTGACGAGCCGGTGGCCGCAGGGGAGCCTGGTGATCCGATGAAGGCATGAAAGCCCAACAAGCTGGCTAAGGCAGGGGAGCTGGCTGAGGCAGGGGAGCTGGCTGAGGCAGGGGAGCCTGGCGATCTGGCTGAGGCATGAAAGCCTGTAGCTGCTCCCGGGCCCGACATCATTCCAGCTGTGGAAAAAAAACACTCCCTGATGCTTCCCTTAGGTGAGGCGTTATTCTGTAACGATGTGCGCTGAGCGTCGGGAACCAAGTTCAGGGAGTGAGTGTTTTCATAAATAAACGCAAAACAAGAAACACGAACAACGCACAGACATGAAACAGAAACAATAACACCTGGGGAAAGACACATAGGTGCACGTAACGATGGTGACAGGTGTGCGCCATAATGAGCAGCCTGGTGACCTAGAGGCCAGAGAGGGAGCACACGTGACATTCATCATGAAGTTGGTTGAGAGAATGCCAGTGTGCAAAGCTGTCATCAAGGCAAAGGGTGACTACTTTGAAGAATCTAAAATCTAAAAAATATTTTGATTTGTTTAACACTTTTTTGGTTACTACATGATTCCATGTGTTATTTCATAGTTTCGAAGTCTTCACTATTATTCTACAATGTAGAAAATGGTCAAAATAAAGAAAAACTCTTGAATGAGTAGGTGTGTCCAACCTTTTGACTGGTAGTGTATTTTGCAGAAATGTGATTACACTATGTTTTCAGAATATTGATTAAAAAATATATATCTTAAGGGGCTTAGCTAACAGCCATAGTTTGGCTTCTAAAAATACAAGTTAAATACAAACATTTGTAAAATATGGAAAATCATTCACTTGAACATCCCCAGTAAAAACAGAACCATTCTATCAGATCTTCTAACACTCCGACGGAGTT
The DNA here is from genome assembly GCF_013265735.2 of Oncorhynchus mykiss. Classification (NCBI taxonomy): domain Eukaryota; kingdom Metazoa; phylum Chordata; class Actinopteri; order Salmoniformes; family Salmonidae; genus Oncorhynchus; species Oncorhynchus mykiss. The sequence continues at coordinate 79,953,869 of NC_048569.1, forward strand.
GACGTTAGACAAAAAATATGTAGGAGATTGTTTTACGAGTTGACAAAAAAAATATTTTTATTTTTCATTTAAGTTGTAAAACAGTAGCAATTTAGTTTTTCCTCAGTTGCTTAATGACAACAAAAAAAAACATATTTGAACCAAAATTAATATTATATTTTAATCTATCAGGCAGATGGAGTTGACAGTTTATGATTGTGACCACGGTGATTCCAATATTGTTTGTTTAAATCTATCAAAAGTAGAAAACATTACAGGCCATGAGTGGTCTTGTTGCATAACATATAATGAGGACATGAATAATAGTCCTTATGGTATAGCTGACCCTGCTTATTCCTGATTCATTTAGGATTTTAGACACATTTCCAGACACATCTTTTAGGAATCAAGGTTTTGTGAAAAATATTTTTTAAAGTCACAGAGTGCTATTGCAAGAAACTACATACGATACTTAATGGATAATCGCCGACGTTCTGCACATTACTTTGGAAATAATGGATGACTCAGTGGGATGAGGCGAACCCAAGTCCCTTCGCAGAGTTCATTTTTCCAAGGTAATGTACATTACTAAAGCACACCTATACCGGTAAAAATGACATGTTTTCAAGTAATATGTTCAGTGAATTCATACTTTCTCATCTTTCCACTTTGTTCTATAGCCAGGGACGCGACCCAGTTGTTAATGATTTTTGTTCTTTATTTATAGACGTGACCCAGTCATTCGTTCTTTATGTTCTGTTGCCAGCATTATCCCTTGCTTGCTCGATAGCCAACCTCTGCAGACGGAAGAACAGCAAATTAGCTGCAGTTTTGTGTTTCTTTTAGCGTTTTTTCTCACCGATGTACACACAATACCACATAATCACAAGGTGAAAACGTATTGAAAATGAAATACAAAAATATCTAATTTACATAAGTATTCACACCCCTGAGTCAATACATGTTATAATTAACTTTGGCAGTGATTACATTTGTGAATCTTTCTGGGTAAGTCTCTAAGAGCTTTACATACCTGGATTGTACAATATTTACACATCACTCTTGAAAAGATTCTTCAAGCTTTATCAAGTTGGTTGTTGATTATTGTGAGACAGCCATTTTCAAGTCTTGCAATAGATTTGAAAGCCGATATAAGTTAAACCTGTAACTAGGCCACCCAGGAACATTCAATGTGGTCTTGGTAAGTCTGTTTTAGACAATTGCCCTGCTGAAAGGTGAATCTGTCTCCCAGTGTCTGTTGGAAAGCAGACTTTTCCTTTAGTGTTTTGCTTGTGCTTAGCTCTATTCTGTTTATTTTTTTTCCCCTAAAAAAACTCCCTAGTCCTTGCCGATGACAAGCATATCCATAACATGATGCAGCCACCACTATGCTTGAAAATATGAAGAGTGGTACTCAGGGATGTGTTGTGTTGGATTTGCCCCCAAACATAACCTTTTGTATTCAAGACATAAAGTTAATTTCTTTGCAACAATATTTGCTATTTTACTTTAGTGCCTTATTGCAAACATGATGCGTGTTTTGGAATATTTTAATTCTGTACAGGCTTCCATCGTTTTACTAAGTCATTTAGGTTAGTATTGTGGAGTAACTCCAATGTTGTTGCTCCATCCTCAGTATTCTCCTATCACAGCCATTAAACTCTGTAACTGTTTTAAAGTCACCATCCTCCTCATGGTGAAATCACTGAGCGGTTTCCTTCCTTTCCGGCAACTGAGTTAGGAAGGATGCCTGTGTCTTTGTTGTGACTGGGTGTATTGATGATACACCATCCAAAGTGTAATTAATAACTTCACCATGCTCAAAGGGATATTCAATGTCTGTTTTTTTATATATTTACCCATCTACTAATAGGTGCCCATCTTTGCGAGGTATTTGGAATCATCCCTGGTCTTTCTGGTTGAATCTTTGTTTGAAATGCACTGTTCAACTGCGGGACCTTACAGATAAATGTATGTGTGAGGTACAGGGTTGAGGTAGTCTTAAAATAATTATGTTGAACACACAGAGTTAGTCCATGCAACTTATTATGTGACTTGTTAAACAAAACAGGTATGGTCATTGTATTTCCACACCTATTTCAAAATAATTACCCCCAAATAACTTTCCCTCTTAACATTATAAGCAGTCATACGTGCTTAGCAACCATACTTCCCCAGTAGTCAACTTTTTTTCCATATGGTACAAGGGTTTGAATAATTCCACACGCTGCAAATAACGCTCCACTAATTCTCACTGGTTTTTACACAACAATCCCATCAGACCCAAGACAGGTATGTGTCCTAAATGGCAAACTGTTCCCTACATAGTGTACTATTTTTGACCAGGGTCCATCAAAACTAGCGCACTTTATAGGAAATAGGGTGCAATTTGGGACTGAGCCAAGCTGTAATTCACAGCTGGCTTATCAGACAAGCTGACGTTGATGACTCTGTTTTCCTTTGTTGATGTTTTATCAACTGAGAGTGAGTCTGTGTCACAAATTGCACCTTTCTTCCTATGTAGTGCACTACTTATGACCAGGGCCCATACGGCTCTGATCAAAAGTAATGCACTATATAGGGAATAAGGTGCCATCTGGGTCACAACCTAAGACAGGCAGAGCCAGTTTAACAGTGTTACTGCGACCGCCCTGGCTGGAAGGTACTATAAAGTATATCAGCCTGCCAGCTCCCTGTGTCAGCACCACACAGGAACACACCTTTCAAAAATATTCACCCAGAGGAAGAGAGGGGGAGAAGGGGTAAGCTACATGCTGTAGCTGTCCAGTGTCCCTGAGGAGAAAGTACATAAGACACCTCCCTCCCCTCATATTTAACACCCCGCTCATGAATTCTCAAGACTAAATTCTACATTCTGAGGGAGAGAGTAAGACTAAAGAGAGAGGGGGACTGTACTGTACAATAACTGTCTGTATGGTACAGACTCTATAACACTGTCATGGCTAGGGTCAGGCATGCAGGAGTCTGCCTGCTGCTTCTGCTGATCGTGGCACTGGTGAGTACCCCTGGCACTTTATTGAAATATGATCATTTATATTGAAATGTCAATATAAAATGTTGAAGGAGAGCCTGTTGTTGCAAGTAGATAATTTATGCTTCAGGTTAGGTAATTTGATTGCAATCTGCTGTCTTGTATTAGTCTTAATTAGGCATGAGCCTTATTAAATGTGCTTTATAAAAACACCTATTTGCTCTTGTGCCACAAAGCTGGAAGCACAACTTTAAACACTGTTGATGCCTCTTTAGCAGGGTTCCCCAACTGGCGGCCCATGGGTGGTTTTATTTGGCCCCCCAATCTTTAAAAAAAAATAAAAAATACTAAAGGAAACTATTTTTTTGTGACACAAAAGACTGAAAACATCAGGAAATCAGCTCCAGGTGATTTTAATTGAAGAAATCTGTTCCCAAGTATTCTCACACATAATGGAGAGACACGGGATTGTAAACAAATGCAAGCAAGTTTTAAAATTATTATGTTTTAGTCAAACATTATATCTGTTTGGGCTTCTTGCGGTCAATTTGCAGCCTAGAAATAATTTGTAATTATGTTCCGGCCCCCAGACCATCCGCTCAAGTTAAAGTTGTCCCGTGGCTGAATGTTGTTGATGATTCCTGCTCTATAGCTGTAAGAAATTAGTGTCAGAGAACGTTCTCTTTTTCTAATTCCAAAGTTGCTTGTGCAACTATGTTGACAAACAAGTTATTGCAGAAGCCCATTCATTCCATGCAGACAAGCACAATGACCCTCATTATGAGTGATTTATGCAGTGAAACAATATACTATGCATGATTCTTCAGTGTGGTTTCATTCTTCTAGTCAGTGCTGTGTGTTGTGAGTCAAAGAGGCTAAGTGGTATTTTACTTTGGTCTTTGTTGCATCTTGGTCTTTATTATTGCTTTAACTCATTAGCCATTGTAATCTTATAAGTGCTGTTTACACTGAGTGTACAAAACATTAGGAACAACTTCCTAATATTGAGTTGCACCCCCTTTGCCCTCAGAACAGCCTCAATTTGTCGGTCATGGACTCTACAATGTTTCGAAAGCGTTCCACAGGGATGCTGGCCCATGTTGACTCCAATGCTCGCCACAATTGTGTGAAGTTGGCTGGATGTCCTTTGGGTGGTGGACCATTCTTGATACACACAGGAAACTGTTGAGGGATAAAAACCCAGAAGCGTTGCAGTTCTTGACACACTCAAACCGGTGCGCCCTTCCATATCTCAATTGTCTCTAGGTTTAAACATCCTTCCTAAATTTGTCTCCTCCCCTTCATCTACACTGATTGAAGTGGATTGAACAGGTGACCTTTTCAGATAACCTGTTGTATAACAACATGGCCTGCGGGGTTCAGGGTATAGTCTGAGTACATAATGTACAAGTAAGTGGATGGTAGTTGCAAAGAAACAGCAGCTCGCTCTGTTGAAACATCAGCCTTTGCAGTAGGTACACAGTGTCTGCCTCCATAACACCCCGGGAAGGTATGGAACAGTGGTGACACCATAGAGATCCCATAGTTCAGGACTCTCTGCAAGTGTTCTATATGAAATATAGCACATTACATATGGCTGACATAGCCAGTGGGACATCAGTAAGGGATCATAGCTCTCATCTGGATTCACCTGGCCAGTCTATGCCATGGAAAGAGCAGGTGTTCCTAATGTTTTGTACACTCAGTGTATACAGGTAAAGGTTAAATAAAAGTAATTAATTAAAAAGCAAGAAAAAGCCCATGGGCACAATTAAAATCATAACTTGTTCCAGGTGCCTCTCAACCGACCTTAACCCATTCCAGGAACAGCACAATCCAAAACAGAGAGAGAGGGAGAAGCTGAAAAATGCAACCGCTCTTTCACATACCTGTAAAGTACTTCCAACAGAGATACTTTTTGTTTGACATGCAATGCAAATAATATAGGTCACTAAAAATCAACAGAACATACACACACTTGTTGGGAAAGGGGATACCTAGTCAGTTGCACAACTGAATGCATTCCAACGAAATGAGTCTTCCACATTTAACCCAACCCCTCTGAAGCAGAGAGGTGCGGGGGGCCTCCTTAATCAACCTAATTGGCTCCTGGGGAGCAGTTGTTGGAGGTTAAATGCCTTGCTCAAGGGCAAAACTTCAGATTTTTCCAATTTACTGGGTCGGGGATTCAAACTAGCATCCTTCCAGTTACTGGCCCAATGCTCTTAACCACTAGGCTACCTGCCGCCTCATTGCAACACCATGTACTGTTCATGTAGCCTCGTGCCTCAGGTTGAAAACATACAGTATGATTGTCATTTGCTTTGTACAAAATACAAATGTAAAGGCAGGAAAAGACAGATCTATTTCCCTCAAGCAATAAACCTCTGTGATCAACACTAACTTTCTCCCCAGCTAACAGGAGGTGTGGACACTATAGGGGACAAAATGTTCCTCTCTAGAAAGAGAGACAGGCCACAATCTAGGACATGCATTATGTACATGTTCAAACACAGCTTATAATCTATAGGCTAGATACCATACAACAGGAATCATCAACTAGATTCAGCCGCTGGCAGATTTTTTTATTGAGCGGAAGGTCTGCAAATTGACTGCAAGGAGCCCAAACAGATATAATATTTCACTAAACATAATAATTTCAAACCTTGCTTACATTTGTATACGATAACATGCATCTCTCTATTATGCGTGGGAATACTTTTGCAAATACATTTGAAAAAATCTGGTGTTTTTACAGTCCAACATTAAAAATATCAAAACAATTTGCTAAGAAAACTTGGGCTGGCCGCCAGTTGGAGAACACTGCCATGCAATCAAAAGGGGACCTTTGCGCTCAGAAGCTTGGCTGGTGCGTAATGAGAGTATATCTTTATCTGATCAGACAGAAAACAGACGCAACCCGTCTGTAGCCATAATCCGCCTTATTTCTGTGCCAATAGTCAGTCAGCCAGTCAGTCAGTGTCAGTCAGTCAGTGTCTCTCTCGCTCACACACACACACACACACCACACACACACACACACAAGGAATTGGCTCAGGGGGGCCAGAACTGATTGAATTGGCCCGGAATCAGGTGTCGGACTTTGCACGAAATCAAAATGAATGACCGCCCAGAATCGGCCCAAGTACATCGGTCCGTTTCCATCTACCGGAATTTTATACTTACATTTTATACATACAAATTATATCCATCCACAAAAACATTTTGTGCCGGAGGAAACACCATACACCTGGTGGCCGTGTCAGCGTGCATGCGCCTGGCCAGACACAGGATTTGCTATCACCGCGATGGGACAAGGACATTCCGGCTGGCCAAACCCTCCCCTAAATCGGGCGACGCTGGGCCAATTGTGCGTTGCCTCATGGGTTTCCCGGTCACCGCCGGCACAGGCCTCGAACTAGCATCTGTAGTAGCGCAGCTTGCACTGCGATTCAGTGTCTTAGACCGCTGCGCCACTTGGGAGGCGCCATCCACAAAGTTTTTAATGCTTATCAGTTGCCTTGCACAAAGTATTGAAATACTAAAATACTACTTAAAACAGGACTCTTAAAGAATTTAATTTAAATGTTAATTGTATTTTTTGACCACAGAAACAATGAGAAAATATGGAAAAATAAATAAATAATGAAATGTTAATTATATAAAGCAGCCTGTGTAATCATCTGCCAGAGAGTAGCCCCAATCGTCCAGAGCACCAAGTAATACTTTTGGGCCAGATATCTCACACCGGAATCGGCCCGAGCTCAATCCCCAAATCCAAGCCATAAGTAATACTGCCTAGACTCGGGCCACATGACAGCGGCCTAGACTCGGGCCCCATGACGTTGGCCGAGTCTGACTATCAGCCGGGTGTCCCGACTCTCAGCCGGAATCTATCCAGATCCACATTGCTAGCTGGGCTCTCTCTCTCACGTTCTCTTTGTCTATTTCTCTCCCTGTCTCTCTCTCTCTCTCTCTATTTCCCCCTCTTGTTCTCTCTCTCTCTCTCTTGTTCTCTCCCTCCCTCTTTATTAACCTCTCTCGTTCTCTATTTCCATCTATATCTTGTTCTCTCGTTACCTCTCTCCCTCCATATTTCTCTCTCTCTCTCTCTCGTCTGGTCAGGCATCTCAATGATGATTGCCATTGTTAGAGGATGACAAAGTTGCACTTTAATTTTCAGAACAAAACATTCCAGATGTTTACGTGGACATCACATCAGTATTAATCATACAACAATAACATATGGCTCACTTGTTCGATTCTTTGGGATTCATAAAAAATCCTCACTATGCAGTGTTTGGTATTAAAGTGTAGGTGATGAGCCTCCCAGGTGGCGCAGTGGTCTAGGGCACTGTATCGCACTGCATCACTGTGCCACCGGAGACTCTGGGTTTCGTGCTCAGGCTCTGTCGCAGCCGGCCGCGACCGGGAGGTCTGTGGGGCGACGCAGAATTGGGCAAGTGTCGTCCGGGTTTTGGAGGGTTTTGCCGGTAGGGATAACCTTGTCTCATCATGCACCAGCGACTCCTGTGGCGGGCCGGGCGCAGCCTCTGTCCAGAATGACTGGGTTTATCACCACTTTAGGGCACCACTGTGGTGCCACCGATAGAGGGCTGTATTTCAGTCCAAGTCAAGCACTAGCCTAAACATGCATACACCATCAGATGGAATTCATAGCAAGCAGTAGGGAGGGGGTGGGAAACGAAAGGGCTATATACAGTATTGACCATTATAATACATTTTATTTGGCAGTTGCCTTTCAGGACACTCAAGGACATCTTACATATATTTTATGTACAGCACTAGATTTTATTTCATGTAAGCCTATGTAATGAATTTGAATTATGCTTGATTATTTACTGTGGGGCTATAAAGGCAAATTGTTTTAAAAAAAATACAAGGAGTTTATCACTTTCAAAATAATGGGCACGTTCTGGCATGTGTCACTTCGCACTGATACCATGTGCAGTAAACAGTAGCTATCGCTATGTTGACTAGGCTACACTGTGTAGGCTTCTCACCGTTAGCTAGCTAACTAAGACTCACTAGCCAACTTGGTTAGCAAAAAACAAGTAAAATGGCCAAACAAAGCTCACTGTTCCATTTTTTCAAGAGATGGGGTATTTAAGAGCATTTGCCAAGTTATTTGACATCAGTGATTTTGCCATGAATGGCCTTCAGTCCCCCTTTATATCAATCACTGATTGCATTGATCTAATTGAGGGCCTTAAAGACAATGATCAGAACTACAACAGCGTTTTTATTCAACACTTTTAGAAATCATGAAACACGCTCCTCAACTTCTACTCGCAGGGACTACGTTATTTATAATAAGGGGGAGGCCTATATGGAGAAAATCAGAACTCTTATTATATATGAAAATAGGCAAATGCATGGAAACAATATTTATTTCCAGTCTAGTGTACACAGACGTTAACTGTATAAGATTACCTGTAACTCTGAATGTGCTCTTTTGATATTCCAGGTTATCAGTGCTGACGCAGAAGCAGAGATGCGAAGAAAGAATCTCAGGAGACAGAAGAGAGAATGGATCCTGCCTCCTGCCAAAATCTACGAGAATACAGACTACACAAAAAGAGAGTACATTGCCAAGGTCTGCTAAACTAAGACACCAAGCAAAACCTGACTAATCATAATGACCACTGAAATAAGCTGAAATCCGCATAAAGTGAAACTGCGCCACTGTTCGCACATTTGTTATTTTGTTATTTTGTTTAGCTGGACTTGATTGAGCTTGCCTGGCTGGCACAATAGAATCAATATAATAGTTCCAAAAGTGCAAACCCACCCCACCCGTCTGGCACCCCAGGCAGGCTCAATAAAATAAGTATTTGAAAGAATACAACCACTATTTAAAACTCAGGTCTGTTCTGTGGATGGCATGAGAAACTAATCGCTTGGAGGAATGAAACCAAGAACAGGTTTCTAACACATGGTTGCCAGAATGGCATTGGCAGGCAAGGCTGATGAGCATAAGTCTAGGTATTATCTTCACTTGGTTCATGCGAGAAAAGGAGGCAGAGATTCAGGTCACCAGCTTGTTTCATCTAAAGAGACATAGAAGTTGATTGTTGTGATGCTTATTTGGATGCAAATAAGCAGTTGGGCATAATCCTTAATCGTGAGTCACTCCATCCAGGCAGAAGTGGTTTGAGTCCTATGGAATTTTAACACATGATAAACAACTATACTGACAACATAGATACGTATAATTAGATGAAATACATTAGAAATTAGAAATAATTAATTTAGACATGTAAAAAACATGTTTTTAAGACGTCAGGCCATAATATAAACGTTTTAAATGTATGGATCATTGAGGAACTCCACAGGTTATATTCAGGTGTGATTATCCCTTTGTCTCTGTTTCCTTATGTTTGAATGTCATTTGTTTGTTCAGATCCGCTCTGATAAGGACAAAGAGGTGAAGGTGGAGTATTACCTGGCAGGGAAGGGGGCTGACAAACCCCCCTTTAACCTTTTTATTGTCAACCCCGAGAACGGCTTTGTACGCATCACTGGCATCCTGGACCGGGAGAAATGCCCCATGTACAACGTGAGTCTCCTTGATGTTATGAAGTTGTCATCTATAAGAATTACATGGCAGTTATGACTGCAGCTTATAAGGTGTTTGTTAATATGTAACTGAAACAATATAACCCATATATATATATATATATATATTATATATTATATTATTTCCCCCCTGTCCCAGTTGACTGGAGTGGCCAGGTACAGAAACGGTACCTTGGCGGAAGCAAATATTCCTCTGCAGATTCATGTCATTGATCTGAACGATAACTCACCTTACTTTGAGCTCCACTCTGGGTCCATCGCAGAGTCCAGCAAAGCAGGTACATGACATTTTTTTAATTGTCACATACACCTGATAAGTGCAGTGAAATGTGTTGTTTTACAGGGTCAGCCATAGTAGTACAGCACCCCTGGAGAAGATTAGAGTTAAGTGCCTTGCTCAAGAGCACAATGGCATATTTTACACCTTGTCGGTTCGGGTATTTGAACCAGCAACCTTTCAGTAACTAGCCCAACACTCAAACCGCTAGACTACCTGCCGCCAAATGCCCTCATATAAGACAGATACCCTATTCTCATTGGTGCTGCACAATCAGATTGGGCATCATCCGATGTACCACACAGTGTTTAACAAATCCAGAAACACATAGAGGCTGCCTCTTGCCCTTGGAATAACATGTCTCACAATGTCCTCTCCCATTGCCCCCTGCCCTGTGAAACATCAGGCACAGAAATCATGCAGATCATTGGGAAAGATGATGATCAGGAGGGGAGCATCAACTCTAAGATCCATTACAAGATCCTCAGCCAGAAACCAGCAGGGTCCGGAGCCATGTTCACCATCGATGAGAATACAGGGAAACTCTCCGTAAAGGATGCCACACTGGACAGAGAGGTGCACTTGATGAGGCCTTGACAGCCCTACAAACTGTCTGTATCAGAGGAGGCTGCTGAGGGGAGAACGGCTCATAATAATGGCCGGAACGGAGCAAATGGAATGGCATCTGGAAACCATGTGTTTGATACCATTCCACTGATGACACTCCAGTCATTACCACGAGCCCGTTCTCCCTAATGAAGGTGCCATAAACCTCCTGTGGTCTGTATGGTATTTTCAGACTATTTGGTAGCCAGAAGAGTCAAGTGTATACCAGGCAAGCTCAATCAAAAGCAGCTCAAATATTAACTGAACCAAGGTCTGATGTGAAATAGTGTATGAAAGTCTCTTTGCTCTATCTTTTCTAGACTCACGATTCGTACACTATAATCGTCCAAGGGACAGATATGGGCGGGGCAGCTGGAGGCAACACGGGAACAGGAACTGTGGAAATAAAGGTCCTGGACATCAATGACAACATCCCCACACTGGAGAAGGGGCAGGTAAAAGATACAGCCTAGGTTTCAACCTTTCCTGAGATTGTTTTACATGCTGTGTTTTCCATGCCAGTGGGTCACAATCTGGGAATGATATTAATGATGAATAATAAATGTTTATAATACATTTCCTCATTTTACTGAGGTTATCCTTCAAATACATACAGTGCCTATAGAAAGTCTACACCCCCTTGAACTTCTAAAAATATTTTGTTGCGTTACAAAGTGGGAATAAAATTGATTTATTTGTATTTTTTTTGTCAACAATCTACACAAAATACATGTCAATAGTGATTAATGGAAAATAAAACGAAAATAAAACGAATATATTTTGATTACCTAAGTATTCACCACAATGAGTCAATACATGATAGAAACACCATTGGCAGCAATTACAGCTGTGAGTGTTCTTGGGTAAGTCTTATAAGAATGTTGTAACTTGTATTGTGCAATATGGTACATTTTCATGTCTTGCCATAGATTTTCAAGCAGATTTAAGTCAAAAATGTAACTCGGATACTAAGGTACTTTCTCTGTCTTCTTGGTAAGCGATTCCCGTGTAGATTTGGCTAGGTCCTCTCCTAGTGTCTGATGTAAAGCAGACTAAAGTAGGCTTTCCTCTAGGATTTTACCTGTGCTTAGCTCCATTCCATTTCTTTTCATCCTGAAAAACTCTCCAGATGTCAAGCATGCCCATACCATGATGCAGCCACCATTATTACTTTAGTGCCTTGTTGCATACAGATGCATTCACTCAGTCATTTAGGTCATTATTATGGTCACTACAATGTTGTTGATCCATCCTCAGCCATTGAACTCTGTAGCTGTTTTAAAATCACCAATGGCCTGACATCCCTAAGCAGTTTCCTTCCTGTCTTGCAGCTCAGTTTAGAGGGATGACTGCATCTATGGTGTGTCTGCGTGGTTTAATAGATTATACACAGTATCATTATTAACTTGACCATGCTTAAAGATATATTCAATGTCTGATTTGTTATTGTTACCCATCTACCAATCACTGCCCTTCTTTATGAGGCTTTCTCAAAGCTCCCTGGTCTTTGTAGTTGAATCTGTGCTTTAAAATCAATACTTGACTGAGGGACCTTACAGATGTTGTATGTATGGGGGACAGAGGAAGGGGTAGTCATTCAAAAATCATGTCGAGCCCTATTATTTCACACAGAGTGAGTCTATGTAACTTATTATGTGATTTGTTAAGCCACATTTTTCAGTGGTGGAAAAAGTACCCAATTGTCATACTTGAGTAAAAGTATAGATACGTTACTAGACAGTTACTCAAGTAAAAGTCAGCCAATAAAATACTACTTGAGAAAAAGTCTAAAAGTATTTGGTTTTAAATATACTTAAGTATCAAAAGTAAATGGAATTGCTAAAATATACATAAGGATCAAATGTAAAAGTATAAATCATTTTAAACTCCTTATATAATGCAGCAGATGGCACCATTTTCTTGTTTTAAAAATTGACAGACAGCCAGGGGCACACTAAAACACTCTGATATTATTTACAAAAGAAGCATTTGTGTTTAGTGAGTCCGCCTGCCCAGAGGCAGTAGGGATGAACAGGTGTTCTCTTGATAAGTGTGTGAATTTGACCATTTTCCTGTCCTGGTAAGCATTCAAAATGTAACGAATACTTTGGGTTGTCAGGGAAAATGTATGAAGTAAAAAGTACAATATTTTCATTAGGAATGTAGTGAAGTAAAAGTTGTAAAAAAAAATAGTAAAGTACAGATACCCCCAAAAAACTACTTAAGTAGTACTTTCAAGAATTTTTACTTAAGTACTTTACATCACTGCAAATGTTACTTCTGAACTAATTTAGGCTTGCCTAAACAAAGGGGGTGAATACTTATGCAACGACTATATTTTAGTTATTAAATTTGTAAACATTTGTAGAATTGTATTTTCAGTTTGACATTACGGAGTATTTTGTTTAGATCAATAACAAAAAATTACAATTAAATATATCTCAATCCCACTTTGTAACGCAACAAAATGTGAAAAAAGTTCAACGGGGTCTAGACTTTCTATAGGACTGTATCTGGCCGCCATTCAGCTAGCACAATCAGATGTCAAACTATAGCTTGGCATTTATATTTGTACGGTACCATTGTAACGTGGGGGATTAAACAATAAAGGGACCTCAGCCTGTTACCTATGGCAGAAACATACTGTATAACATAGTGTATATTTGTTGAGACTGATCCCTGCCATTGTTCTGTCAGTATGCAGGGAACGTTGACGAGAACATTGCTGATGTCATTGTGATGAGGATCAAAACAGTGGACAGAGATCTAGAACACACAGATAACTGGCGGGCCGTCTTTCACATCACCCAAGGCAACGAGGACGGACTCTTCTCCATCGAGACGGACCAAGACACCAACGAAGGCATTCTGAAGCTGATCAAGGTATGACTGGACTCGAAGACCTCACTCAATGTTGTTTGGACATTTTGAGCTTATGTTATCTGACTGTAGTTTCACATATGGTTTGAGTTGTCAAACTCAGTTCTGTAGATGCCTATTGACGCAGTATGTCTAAGAGTTTAATATATTTTTTCCTCATCTCAAACCCACAGGCAGTAGATTTTGAGGAAGTCCAGAAATTAGAACTTGGAATAGTCATTGAGAACGTAGCTCCTTTTGTTGTAGGGAGTGCTGAAGCGATGGATGTGGATGTTTATGCTGGGGGGGAAGGGCCGGGAGCTGGAACTGGAGCTGGGGCTGGAGCTGGAGCTGGGGCAGGGGCTGGAGCAGGGGCTGGTGTTGAAGTAGGAGTGGATGTTGGGGGAGATGTGGGGGTGAATGCAGGGGTGGATGTGAATGTAGATGCTGGAGCTGGGCCCGGGGTAGGTGTTGGGGCTGGGGTTAAACCAGGAGTTGGGCCTGGTGTTAAGCCTGATCCCAATGGGAAGCCGAAACCAAAGCCAAAGCCTAAAGGTGGGAAGAACTACCCGATTTCGATCGCAGTTAACAACATGCCGGAAGGTCCAGCATTTAAGCCCAGCACCAAACCTGTGCCTGTCTCTGAGGATCCCAACAAAATGCCGAAGGATGGAGTGATCGCCTCGTACCCTGCTGTGGACGGAGATACAGGGGAGCCTGCTGAGAACGTCAGGTTAGTGGGCTGACCAAGGAAATGACCAGAAACGGGTAAAATTATCAGTCTGGTGATCAACAGTAATATAAAAGCTAAGATGCCAAAAACATAAGAGGGTGATTCCTCACAAAAGTAAAACAAAAAAAGACCACGTTTTTGAGGATTTCCACTAAATGTAATCCATAGACAGGTCCTTTGGAGGAAAGATTGTTGACATATATTTGACATTTGCATTTTAAAAAGCATAACTGAGAAATAATTAATGATGACATTTTGGCCTCACCCAAGCCTCTTTGAGACTCCATGTTGTAGGTGTTACAAAGCTAAAGTTTGTGTAGTATTTTGATTTCAATTACACATTACTTACATACATTTAAGAATATTAAAAAAATATAACATTTTGATTTGGCAAATGTTTCTCTACATTGTTTAACATAATACTCGGGCATATCAAAGTTCCATAGTGGGATCACTGTTAGTTTAACGTTATGGCCCATTTTATACAGAGAAATTGGAAAAGTAGGCAGTGTACCCAATCACATCCCTCCTTTTACTTGCATCATTGCACATCCTGCAAATAATTAGCAAAGGACGACCATTTGTTATCCTTTTCACGTTCACTCTGTTAGTAATGCTTACAAATTGGGTCATAACACTAAAAACAGCAGATCCCACTTTGATATGCCTGTAGATTATATCATGTTCAACAATATATTGACACATTTGCCAAATCAAAAATGGTATATTTTCAATATTCATGTTAATATTCATAAATGTGTGTAGGAATTGTTTTGAAATGTGTATCTTTTTTAATTGAACCTTTATTTAACTAGGCAAGTCAGTTAAGAACAAATTATTTTTTACAATGATGGCCTACCAGGGAACAGTGGGTTAACTGCCTTGTTCAGGGGCACAACGACAGATTTTGACCTTGTCAGCTCAGGGATTTGATCCAGCAATCTTCCGGTTCGCTCTAACCACTAGGCTACCTGCCCAGCGGCCTTTGATCCAGCAACCTTCCGGTTACTGGCCCAACGTTCTAACCACTACAGGCTACCTGTAGTAGTAATTTGGAAATCAAATTACTACTACACAATTACAGAGCAAGCGGTAAAGTTTAAATGACAACAACTTTTGCTTTGTACAGATTAAACATGTCTTTTTACAAATATTCCAACTTCAATTAATTATTTACACTTTAAGATACAAATGTCAAATATCTGTCTACAATCCTTTCTCCAAAGGACCATTAGCCTAAAATAATTTAGTGGTGAAAATCCAAAATAATGGTATTTTTTGTTCTTGTTTCATTAGGAATCGCCCAAGGGTTGACATATTCAGACTCTTAATGTGTCTGTAAGTTGTCTTCTTAATATTCATCCATATTCCTTACTGCATTTTCCAGGTATGCCAAAGCCTATGACCCAGACAACTGGGTGACCATTGATGACAAGACAGCTGAGATAAGACTTATCAAGACGCCAGATCGAGAGTCTAAGTTCTTGGTGAATGGGACATACTTTGCCAAGATACTCGTCATTACCCAAGGTACTGTAAGATACTTTAGCGTCTAGCTAGGGCTTAATACAGAAATTGACTGTCATCTTCATTCTTCTACATTAATATGAAGGTTAGCCTGTTAGAAATTAGCCTCAACTGTAACTGTCATAAATACTTCTCATAATTCAAAATTATCTTCTTGTCTTATGCTGTTGGCCCAGGCCTTGCCACTGAGTTTCTAATCTAGTACAGCTGGGTGTGTTGCTCAACTCTCATCCTCCCTTAACAAGTTCAATGTTTATGAGAGCGGGTGGAAATATTTGCCGGAGATAATTCATCTTGGAAAAAGCACAGCAGAGACCGGTCCTTTTAAACAGCTTAACTAGTCAGGGTGTAGGCTTATTGCTCAACTAAGGGAATCAAATGTGATGACAATGGAGAGATGCTTGTCAAAAACAACAGCATGAAGCAACACGTCTATCCATCAGAACTGAAAACTAATGAGTTTATCCAGAAAATAAAAATGGATAGATACAGTGCCTTCGTAAAGTATTCAGACCCGTTGACTTTTTCCACATTTTGTTACGTTTCAGCCTTATTCTAAAATGGATTAAATAAAAAAAATAAAAATGCTCAGCAATCTACTCACAATACCCGATAATGACAAAGAAAAGCAAACAGGTTTTTAGATTTTTTTTCCTCAAATTTATTAAAAGAAAAATCAGAAATACCCTATTTACATAAGAAAATAGACCCTTTTCTATGAGACTCGAAATTGAGCTCAGGTGCATCTCGTTTCCATTGATCATCCTTGAGATGTTTCTAATTTGAGTCCACCTGTGGTATAGTCAATTGATTGGACATGATTTGGAAAGGCCTGTCTATATACGTTTCAACAGTAGACAGTGCATGTCAGAGCATAAACCAATCCATGAGGTCAAAGGAATTGTCCATAGAGCTCAGAGACAGGATTGTGTCGAGGCACAGCTCTGGGGAAGGGTACCAAAACATTTCTGCATGTATTGACTCAGGGGGTTCAATACTTATCTAATCAAGATACAGTAGAGTGTTTTATTTATCTTTTACAAACATTCGAATATTTCTTCTAATGAAATTAGAGAGTATTTTATATAGATTGTCGACAAAACATGACAATTAAATCCATTTGAATCCCCTTTGTAACAACAAAATGTGGAAAAATTAAAGGGATGTGAATACTTTCTGAAGGCACTGTAAACTAAAATGAAGGTCCCAGAGCTACACAAAAGGTGATATCTAGAACCGTGCAGAATCCTATCCACAGAGGGTTTAACATGGAACCCAAAAGCATTGTTCTTGGAACCAAAAAGGGCTCTCCTATAGGGACAGCTAAATAACCCTTTTGGAAGCATTATTTTTAAGAGTGTATCAAGCCAAAGTACTGTCCCTGTGGTAACACTTCACTCAATGCTGAAAGGTACAGTATAATGCAATATGATCCAGTTACAATGCATTATAAGACTTGTCATTAGTATGCCTGAAACTGTGGTCTGTATGAGTTTGACTATGAAAACATCTATTGTTTTACAGATATGCCCTCTAAGACAGCCACGGGCACCATAGCCATCCAGGTCCAAGACTCCAATGACCACTGCCCCATGCTGACTACTACCTATGAGAGCGTGTGCTCGGGCAAACATGCGGTCAACGCCACCGCGTTCGACGAGGATGTCTCGCCCAATGGAGCTCCGTTCACCTTCACCGTGGTGGCTGAGGGGACACGTGGCAAATGGGAAATAGAACACATCAATGGTAAGAACAGTACAGGAACATTTACAGTGCTTTCAGAACATATTCACACCCCTGGACTTTTCCACATGTTTTGGTGTTACAGCCTAAATTTAAAATGGATTAAATTGCCATTTATGTGTCACTGGCCTACACACAATACAGTACCCCATAATGTCAAAGTGGAATTATGTTTTTAAAAATTTGTACAAATGAATTAAACATTTAAAGATGAAATGTAATTGAGTCAGTAAGTACGCAACCAATTTGTTATGGAAAGCCTAAATAAGTTCAGGGGTAAAAATGTGTTTAATAAGTGACATAATACATTGCATGGACTCATCCATGACTTCAATCTGCTTTAAAATCTATGGCTATTTATAAATAAAAAATTAAATTGTGCCGTCTGGTTGGCTTAAAATAAGGAATCAGTGTATTTTCACAATTACATTTACTTTTGAAACTTAAGTATATTTCAAACCAAATACTTTTAGACTTTTACTCAAATAGTATTTTACTGGGGGACTTTCACTATTACTTGAGTCATTTTCTATTAAGGTATCTTTACTTTTACTCAAGTATGACAATTGAGTACTTTTTCCACCACTGTCAACAACCAATTTGACAGAGCTTGAAGAACTTTGAAAAGAACAATGGGCAAATATTGTGCAATCCAGGTGTACAAGGCTCTAAGAGACTTACCCAGAAAGACTCACAGTGGTAATCGCTGCCAAAGGTGATTCTAACATGTATTGACTCAGGGATGTGAATACTTATGTAAATGAGATATCTGTATTTCATTTAAATCCATTTAAAAAAACATGTTTTCACTTTGTCGATATAGGGTATTGTGTGTAGATTGGTGGAAAAAATTTTTTGATCCATTTTGAATTCAGGCTGTAACAACAAAATGTGGAATAAGTCAAGGGTATGAGTACTTTCTGAAGGCACTGTCCATTGTCTAACTGTTTCTCACTAGGAAGAGGAACTAGACAATGATATTTCTGCCCCCTTAACTGCTTGGAATAGCACTCAAACCCCTCACACCAACAATTCTATTAAAACAAATGACATAAAAGTAAGAGCTTACCAACATAAATGAAGTTAATATGCACTGTAATGATGCAGTCAAACATTTCATCCATATTCATGGAGATTCATAGTATCTCTCTCTGTTTCTCTCTCTCCCTACATCCCTCCATATCCTAGGCACGACGGCTGTCTTGAGATCTACTGAGGCATTATGGCCGGGTGAGTATGAGGTGAGGGTGGCGGTAGCAGACGAGCAGGGCCTGTCCTGCCCAGAGCCACAGGTGTTCAAGGTGGAGGTATGTACCTGTTTGGAGGGGGAAGACTGTGGCTCCAGGACTATCAGTTTACGCCAAAAGACCACCGGAGCCATAATTGGTACCCCTGCCATCGGACTGCTCATCTTAGCCAGCTGTGTTCTGCTACGTGAGTTGGGCTATGCTAAAGACACTCATATTTCACACACACACACACACACACACACAAAGTCATGCCTCACAAGTTTATTAGGAATACACATCAGTTCATATAGACACAACACGTGCGCACACACACGTTCATACTCCCCCTGAAGTGTGTCTCCTTGGCTCTGTGTTTGCAGTGGTACCTCTGATGCTGCTGTTCTGTCAGTGTAGAGGAGCCTTCGCTGACCAGTTCACTGACTTGCCATTCGATGCCAAGGAATACCTCATATCCTACCACACTGAGGGAAAGGGAGAGGATAAGGTGATGCCTTCTTCAAGTTCCCATATTGACATTGTAACTATTTTGTCAGTTTATGTCAGTTATGAGATGCATAGCTTATTATATGTAAAATATTCACAATTACAAACATCAACATACTGTATGTGACATACATATTCAATGCTTTTACGTAAATACACTATATGGCCACTATATACACTGCTCGTCGAACATCTCATTCCAAAATCATGTGCATTAATATGGAGTTGGTCCCCCCGTTGCTGCTATAACAGCTTCCACTATTCCAGGAAGGCTTTCCACTAGATGTTGGAACATTGCTGAGGGGACTTGCTCCCATTCAGCCACAAGCATTAGTGAGGTCGGGCACTGATGTTGGGCGATTAGACCTGGCTTGCAGTCAGTGTTCTAATTCATCCCAAAGGTGTTCGATGGAGTTTAGGTCCAGGCTCTGTGCAGGCAAGTCAAGTTCTTCCACACCGATCTTGACAAACCATTTCTGTATGGACCTCGTTTTGTGAACAGGGGCATTGTCATGCTGAACAGGAAAGGGTCTAGAATGTACAGTAATTGTATGCTGTAGCATTACGATTTCCCTTCACTGGAACTAAGGGGCCAACCCCGAACCAAGAAAACAGCCCCAAATTATTCCTCCTCCACCAAACTTTACCATTGGCACGTTCTCCTGACATCCACCAAACCCAGATTCATCCGTCGGACTGCCAGATGGTGAAGTGTGATTCATCACTCCAGAGAACACGTTTCCACTGCTCCAGAGTCCAATGGCGGCAAACTTTACACCCCTCCAGCCGACACTTGGCATTGCGCATGGTGATTTTAAGCTCCCAACAAACAGTTATTGTGCTGACGTTGCTTCCAGAGGCAGTTTGGAACTCAGTACACGCTATGCACTTCAACACTCAGCGGTCCTGTTCTGTGAGCTTGTGTGGTCTACCACTTCGCGTTTAAGCCATTGTTGTTCCTAGACGTTTCCACTTCACAATAACAGCCTTTACAACTCTAGCAGGGCAGAAATATGATGAACTGAGGTGGCATCCTATGCTGAGCTCTTCAGTACAGGCTTTTCGACTGCCAATTCTTGGCTATGGAGATTGCATGGTTGTGTGCTTGATTTTATACACCGGTCAGCAACGGGTGTGGCTGAAATAACCAAATCCAGTCATTTGAAGGAATGTCCACAAACTTTCATTGTATGTAAAATAGGTCATTTTAAGTTTGTGTTGCATTCGAATAGTTATTTGACATGTATCAACATGTCGGTTTGATAGTCTATTTGTTTTTTTGTTTTGTTGTGTAGAAGGTGCCCCTACTCAGTATTCCTACAACCGTAACTGATGGAAGGGCTGCACTAGGAACAGGATCAATTCGGCCAGCAAACATCGCCACAAAATCCTCACGTAATACTACAAACAATATACGTCAGAGCAGTGGGGTCTCCAGTGAGGACATGCACACACTGCGTCGGGAGCAGAGCCACATGGGTATGGAGATGGACTACACCTATGGACTCCAGAACGGTGGAGGCTTTGAGCCTAGTATGGGGCTGGGAAGCAGCACCATGCATTCCAGATACGCCACACACACCTCACATGTCAAACAAGACATCTATGAGGACATGGCACTCCCATGTACTTTCCTGGATGGCTACTACTCACAGGTAAATGGTTGAACATCTTTATATCTTTATTATGATGGAAAATACTGTATTTCAATAATGCAGAAACTGTTGAAAATGTCTTATGACCACATTTGATTTAGGTCCCCAACATATACAACATTAGGTCTCGAGCATGTACAATCTAAGTTCTGATCACACAAAAGGCACACGGTATGTCAAATTAGTCTATCTTATCCCCTCATGCAGAAAGTGACATGTGCATCTCAGAACCCTCCATTGAAAGACAGTAAGTTGGTGTATGACTACGAGGGCCAGGGCTCTCCTGTCGGATCGGTGGGATGCTGCAGCCTCCTGGAATCTGACAACGACCTCCAGTTCCTCAATGACCTGGGGCCAAAGTTCAAGACCCTGGCTGACATCTGCTCTCCTCCAAAACCTCAACCCAAACCTCAACCCAAACCCAGAATGGTGGAGCGCATCTTCGAGCCAAAACACCCCGAAATCAAAAGAGAGAGCATCGTCACCGCCAGCAATGTTAACATCACCAAATCTTCCATTAGAAATGTCAATATCAACCAATCGTCTACCAGCACCAGCAGAGTCAATATCTCCCAAACACCTCCCACCAGTCCCCCTGCCACTGGGGTTAGTAACTTCTCTAACAGTCAGTCCGCCACTTTCCCACCGCCTCCTACGCAGACGATTCTGCTGCAGCAACAGCCTATGTACTACACCACCATGCAGCCCGTGGTGCAGCCCCTGATGCAACCCATACAGTATGTACTGGCTGATGGCGGCTCTACCACCAACCTAAAGCGTATGGTAGTGCTCAACGGGCCCCCTATGTCTGGAAGCATGGGAAGTCTGGGAGGCCTTGTCATCCAAGGCAACAGGGTCATATCAGAGACCTCCACAAGCCCCATCAGTCCCAGTACCCCAGGAAGCCCCACCATGTTGGGGCTGGGTAGTCCCAGAAGCCCTGGGTGGATCCAAGGCTCCCTACCCAGGGGTGGCCTGGGTGGTCTGTCTGTAGTGGGGCACAGCCCTGATGGTAACTATGTTTACATGGAAAGGCAGGTTAATGTAAGTGGAGAGCCACAGGTGGGGTCTGGGGTCCCAGGTGTACCTTCTCAGGGCAGTTTGCCCAGGGGTGCGTTCCTGGTGAAGGAGGCTGCTCCCCCTCAGGGGGTTTTAGGCCTGGCAGCCCAGGGTGTGGGTGGGGGTGGTGGAGGTGTGTATGGCGTTATGCCAGGACACACCTTTACAAGGGTGAGGCAGGTTGGGGGTGGGCCTATTGGGGTTGGGCCGGCTGAAATGGGGCCAGGGGGGATAGGGCAGATAGTTATAGGATCGCAGGGACTCCCAATGTGGGTGCCACTGAGCCCCCCAGGGGGTAGCCGTGGACAGATGGAGGGGGCAGCGCCAACAGGTGATTCTCAACCAACTCCGGTTACTGTTGAAATACCAGAGTCATTTGAGTCAGTGGCAGAGATTGAGAGGAAACTGGTGTTTGAGGGCCATAGTGAACCAGGTGAGAAAATAGAGGAGGAGGAAGAGGAGGAAGAGGAAGGGGAGGAGGTGGAAGAAGAGGAGGAGGAAGAAGAGGAAAAGCAGGAGGAAGAGAATGAGGAGGAGGAGGAAGAGGAGCCTTTAGAACAGACAAAAGAAACAGCTGTGACTGAGGAAGAACCCGTAACTTTAGCTTTGGCCTCAGAGCCATCAACAGAACAGGTAGAGCCATCTGAGTCACTGGAACACAAAGTAACATACCAATCTATTGAGTCAAGCCATCCAACAGATGAAGATGCATCAACTCAATTAAATGAAGTTTCTGGAGCTCTCAATGAAGAAGGCCTAGTTGACTCTGAGGACCAGCTGTCCGATGAGGATGTGTCCATGGTAGTCGAGGCCTCCTCAGAAGAAGCATCCATGTCCGAATCAGACATTATAGATTTAGTTGGTACAGATCAGCCAACTGAGGATGAAGACTCTATAGATCTAGTTGGTACAGATCAGTCAGCCGAGGAAGAAGACATTATAGATCTAGTTGGTACAGATCAGCCAGTCAAGGAAGAAGACATTATAGATCTAGTTGGTACAGATCAGCCAGTAGAGGAAGAAGACAATATAGATCTAGTTGGTACAGATCAGCCAGCCAAGGAAGAATACATTATAGATCTAGTTGGTACAGATCAGCCAGCCAAGGAAGAAGACATTATAGATCTAGTTGATACAGGTCCGCCAGTAGAGGAAGAAGACAATATAGATCTAGTTGGTACAGATCAGCCAGAAGAGGAAGAAGACATTATAGATCTAGTTGGTACAGATCAGCCAGAAGAGGAAGAAGACATTATCGATCTAGTTGGTACAGATCAGCGAACCGAGGAAGAATCAACAGAACTGACTCTGGAAGAGGAAGTGGTTTCAGAATCGCAGGAATTTCAGCTAACGGTGGATCCAGTCACTAACGGTCAACTAGAGAAGGGTATTACTGAGACAGAAGAGATGATGGTATCAGATGCACAGCAAGATCCGGTCACAGTTGATGACATCACTGATAGCCAAGAGGAGGGTACAGCTGAGGAGGAAATTATGTCACAGCTTCAGTTAGATGAGAAGGCACCTGAAGAAGTTTTCTTAAAATCAGAATTGCTCATAGCGGCTTACAGTGCACTTGATGGCCAAGAAGAAGAGGGTAGTCCTGAGGAGGAATTGATGTCAGAGTTGCGGCAGAATCAGCCAATATCACATAGCGACACTGATGTCCAGGAGGAGGGAAGTCAGGGAGATGAGGAGGCAGCGCTGAGTGCTCAGATAGGAGAGGTGAAGGGAGAGATGGAGGAAGAAGTGGAGGAAGAGATGGAGGGAGAAGAGGAGGAAAAGGTGGAGATGGAGGAAGAGCTAGAGGGAGAGCTGGAGTCTTCCCAGGCGACAGAGGAGGAGGTGGAGGGAGAGGTGGAGTCTTCCCAGGCGACAGAGGAGGAGGTGGAGGGAGAGGTGGAGGAAGAGATGGAGGGAGGGGTGGAAGAGATGGAGGGAGAGCTGGAGGGAGAGGTGGAGTCTTCCCAGGTGACAGATACTTCTGTGGTACAGAGTGAAGCATTTGATGAGTCAGCACCAGAACAGGAGTACACAGAGGTAGATCAGGACATAGAGACATCAGAAGAGACTGAAACACAAGACTCAGAGAACATAGAGGACATACCAAGCCAGTATACTACAGGCCTGATGCCAACGTCAGGTGATGGAATGATAGACGAGGGCACTGTTGTTAGAGAGAGCCAAGTTTCTGTTGATCAAGATTTATCTGGAGGCGCAGACTTAGTGACTGTGGAGGGTGAGGTGGAGTCTGTTGAACTAGTAGCAGAAGAAGCAGGTTTTTCAGCCCTAAAGGCTACAGGTGATGTAGAGGAATCTGAAGAGGATGACGAGGTGGGAGAAAGTCTGGTCACCTCTCGCCAAATGGCTGAAGTCAAAACACTAAGAGAAGAAGTAGACGATAGTGAGAATGTTGTAGGAGAGGAGATGGAGTCTGCTGTTGAGACAGTTGAGGAAGTAGAGGCTAGTGCTGACCAACAGACAGAGTCCACAGTAGCTAAAGAAGAGATTGAGTCCCCTAGCGAAGAATTGGCCGAGGACCTAGAATTGACCTCTTCAACACCAGAGGCTACAGGTGAGGTTGCTGTTGAGGCAGGTGAGGCTATAAATGCAGTGGCAGGTGCAGCAGTGGATGATACAGTAGTGGAGGCTGCGGGTGAGACATCAGGTGAGGCCGCAGGGGCAGCTGGTGGGTCAGAACAGGCCCCAAAGCCATTGGCTTCATCTTTCCGTAGCAAATTCAGGATGGGCTCCAATAAAGATTCTACTCCCAAGAGTCCAAAGAGTCCCACAGCAAAGTGCAAACAACAGTGAGAGCTCTTTGCACTCAGCCATAATGCAGAGAATATTTTTGTATATATCCGACTTTCTGTTTATAGGTTTTTGTTCATTGGTTTTGCTTCACAGGTTTATGTTTGTCAGTCATTGTTTTCTCAATCATAGATGATCTTTTATGTAAAGCAGTATGTTGGGTCTTTCAGCTTTTGTGGTTCTGGTCAAAAGTAGTGCACTGTGACGCAGCGGTCTAAGGCACTGCATCTCAGTGCAAGAGGCAGTCCCTGGTTCGGTCCCTGGTTCGGTCCCTGGTTTGAATCAAGGCTGAATCACATCCGGCTGTGATTGGGAGTCCCATAGGGCAGCACACAATTGGCCCAGCGTCGTCTGGGTTTGGCCGAGGCAGGCCATCATTGTAAATCTGAATTTGTTCTTAACTGACATGCCTAGTTAAAGGTTAAATAAAACACATAGGGTGACACTGTGGTCTGTGGTTCTCATAGGTGTCATAAAATATCATATCAGTTGTGATTCCCCTTGGGGAATTGAGAAAATAACAATTAAAACAAACACGCAGAAACCTGCAGAGCGACTTCACACATTCACCACAAAACTCTCTAAGCACAAGTCAGGAAAACAGCACACCCATCTATTACCACAGACTGTCACGTTTTATATGCAAATACTCTGATCAACTCTTTTCCATACCTTTTAACATCACACCGTTTCTGTTCCTCCATAGTTTCCCACTCCTGTTCTAATAGCCCCTCTGATGGTTATGACAGGGCGTGGCAGGTTGAAGAAGCCAAATGTATTTATTGTCAATGTTCTGCAGAGTAGTGAACAGGCAATTACTGCTTTATGAACCAACCTTCAGAATTTGGCAAATGTGAAATATAGATCAGTTTTTTTTCCTGTTTGTAGGTTTTTGTTAATTGGTTTTGCATCACAGCTTTATGTTTGTCAGTCATTGGTTTCTCAATAATGGTTGACCTTTTATGTAAAGCAGTATGTTTGGTCTTTCGGTTTTGTGGTATGTGGTCTTATTTCAGCCTTTACTACAAAGTCAATGGGGTGTCAGCTTTTTTCAAACAGAAACTACTTAAACATCATTATTGTAAATCACAAGACAGAGTGGGGTATGTTTAGATAAGACTGTGTTTGTATGGGGGAAAATAAATGTGAAAAATAATACTTGTAATGTGCAATTTATCCTGCATCATCATATACTATATCACTGGGAATCACTACACAGACACCATTGTTTTTGTTAACAATGATGGTTTGATGTTTGAAACTTCTGACGTTGAATGTTGTTTCCTTTTTTTAACAAATATAATAAATGAAATAAATTGTCTGAACACATTAAATAAAGGTTTTGGTGAATTTTTTTAAAATTAGTGCGTATTAATCTCTTTACAGCCAGTGGTTTCTCTCGTTTGTCAGTTCTAGCTCAATAAACTGCTGAGTGTGTGCATATGTTCCAAATGGCACCCTATTCCCTTTGTGGTGCACTACTTTTGAAAAGTAGTTCACTATATAGCGAATAGGGTGCCGTTTGAGACAAACTACCTGTGGTCTGTGGTTCTCATAAGTGTCATAAACAATCATCTATATTTTGATTCCCCTCAGGGCAGTGAGAAGAGAAGCAGTAAAACAAACATGAAGAGACCTGCAGGGTGTCTTCACACACCACAAAACTCTCCAACCACGGGCCAACAGATACACTTCTCAACAGCACACGCACCTGTTACCACAGACTGTCCTGTTTTATATGGGAATACTCTGATAAAAAGATCAAAAGTATGCAGAAGAGTTTAACACCTATATACTAAACTTTTTTTTTATCTGTGTGTCGGCCTCTGAACATTGCAACCTACTGAATATAGACCTTCCCTGGTGGTTTCTCACTAACCAACATGAGCTATAAATGCTTTGGCTCCATCTGCAGGCAAAATGTAAGAAGATATGTGTCAAGCTACTGTCATACGGCTACTTGTTTACTTGTTGTACTTCTGTGTATGCTAGAGTATCCTCCAGAACCTGGATGTAGGTCTGAGTCGTATTTGAGATTGTTATGAGGTGCTATGAATCTCTGTTTGGCAGTGATGTGTTTAGTGATAGACAGCAGATACTTCTGATAACATTCTGCAATGTAATGTCATTTTACCTAATGACAGGTGAATCTGGGTCTGGGCATTGAGAGAACGTGGTTTGTAATTCTATCTCCAGGTTAATTAAGGTGACATTTATATCCGCTGCTGGATTGGACCCATCCATTGTTGTTCCAGGTTAGACTAATCTGTAATCTTAGAAGACTGGCACCTACAGTGAGGGAAAAAAGTATTTGATCCCCTGCTGATTTTGTAGGTTTGCCCACTGACAAAGAAATGATCCGTCTATAACTTTAACGGTAGGTTTATTTGAACAGTGAGAGACAGAATAACAAAAAAATCCAGAAAAACTAATGTCAAATATGTTATAAATTGATTTGCATTTTAATGAGGGAAATAAGTATTTGACCCCCTCTCAAATCAGAAAGATTTCTGGCTCCCAGGTGTCTTTTATAAAGGTAACGAGCTGAGATTCCGAGCATGCTCTTAAAGGGAGTGCTCCTAATCTCAGCTTGTTACCTGTATAAAAGACACCTGTCCACAGAAGCAATCAATCAGATTCCAAACTCTCCACCATGGCCAAGACCAAAGAGCTCTCCAAGGATGTCAGGGACAAGATTGTAGACCTACACAAGGCTGGAATGGGCTACAAGACCATCGCCAAGCAGTTTGGTGAGAAGGTGACAACAGTTGGTGCGGTTATTCGCAATTGGAATAAACACAAAAGAACTGTCAATCTCCCTCGGCCTGGGGCTCCATGCAAGATCTCACCTAGTGGAGTTGCAATGATCATGAGAACGGTGAGGAATCAGCCCAGAACTGCACGGGACGATCTTGTCAATGATCTCAAGGCAGCTGGGACCATAGAAAATAATTGGTAACACTACGCCGTGAAGGACTGAAATCCTGCAGCGCCCGCAAGGTCCCCCTGCTCAAGAAAGCACATATACATGCCCGTCTGAAGTTTGCCAATGAACATCTGAATTATTCAGAGGACAACTGGGTGAAAGTGTTGTGGTCAGATGAGACCAAAATGGATCTCTATGGCATCAACTCACCGTGTTTAGAGGAGGAGGAATGCTGCCTATGACCCCAAGAATACCATCCCCACCATCAAACATGGAGGTGGAAACATTATGCTTTGGGGGTGTTTTTCTGCTAAGGGGACAGGACAACTTCACCGCATCAAAGGGACGATGGACGGGGCCATGTACCGTCAAATCTTGGGTGAGAACCTCCTTCCCTCAGCCAGGGCATTGAAAATGGGTCGTGGATGGGTGTTCCAGCATGACAATGACCCAAAACACACGGCCAAGGCAACAAAGGAGTGGCTCAAGAAGAAGCACATTAAGGTCCTGGAGTGGCCTAGCCAGTCTCCAGACCTTAATCCAATAGAAAATCTGTGGAGGGAGCTGGAGGTTCGAGTTGCCAAACATCAGCCTCAACCTTAATGACTTGGAGAAGATCTGCAAAGAGGAGTGGGACAAAAATCCCTCCTGAGATGTGTGCAAACTTGGTGGCCAACAACAAGAAACGTCTGACCTCTGTGATTGGCAAAACCCTTCTTGGTACTAAGTCATGTTTTGCAGGTGGGTAAAATACTTATTTCCCCTCATTAAAATGCAAATCAATTTATAACATATTTGACGTGTTTTTTCAGGATTTTTTTGTTATTTTGTCTCTCACTGTTCTAATAAACCTACCATTAAAATTATAGATGGATCATTTCTTTGTCAGTGGGCAAACGTACAAAATCAGCAGGGGATCAAATACTTTTTTCCCTCACTGTACGTTATCCTCTACCCAATCACATTTTTTATAAGATGGCCACAAAGCATGATTTGTGTGTGAAAGTTACTGATTCTCTCATTATTGACCTAGTCAATAGATGCAGGCATTGGCCTCTCTTGTCAGGCACTGGGGGGGGGGGGGGGGGGGGGGGGATTCAGTGTATAAAGGTACCAGATAGGGGTGTGTTGCCCAATTCTATGCCTGTCAGTCTAAGTTTATAGGTTTGACTGTGTTAGAGCCGCCAACCAGTTATCGCTCCAAATGGACAGTTCACTGCTCTGTGTGCTGCTAGCCACTGCTGTCCTACTCTGTAGCGCCGCCCCAGTGGTGAGTATGTTTGGGCGTCTGCCGGTCTTTCTCAGGGGTCACTGCACCATTCAGTGTGGGCTTGTCAGGGCATGTTGTCAGAATGTTGTCAGGGCATAAATGATACACAATAACTGATAAGGTTTGTTAGCTGTGTAAACGTACAATATTAGATCATAAAGTCATACCTAGAATATGAAACATTTGCTCAGTTGTTTGTGTTTGAAGTTGAGATATTAGATGCCAGTGTTGGGGAATACTGAACTACATAGTTAAATTACTAGTTTAACTACATTTTGCAGTAGCAAAAAAAACCATGACTTTCTTGCCATGTAGAGGTGTAGCCAAGTACTGGAACTAGAACTACACTACTTTTTGGGGCAAAAATAAAAAGGTGAAGTAGACAATTTCTTTCTTTCTCGCCATCAGACCTGCATAACTGTCACTTAAAACACAGTTTGTGTGTTAAATTAGCCAAATTACAAGTTCTGTTAACATCTGAGTCCAGATCTGTTTTTGCAATTTGTAGTGTATGATATTTCAAATTTAGATAATTTACCACAAAATAGTTTAGATGATATGAACTACTTTGTCACTAACTTTAGTGAAGTATATTTTTCTTAAGGGTAGCTTAACTTCCTTCAGTGTGAAGTAATTGGTAGCTTGGTAAACTATATTTTCAGAGTAGCTTCTAACACTGTCAGATGCTATCAGCATCTTAGAGTGTGTGTGCGTGCATTACAGGCAGTAGTGTTTACCATCAGTGTGTGATGGAATGCAACGCAGTCAATGACCTCACATCACCACTTGTTCTCTCTGGTCCACATCCGCACTTTGACCTTCTTGTCCTCCAACTACACTGGAAATGACAAATTAGCTGGAAAAAGTAGTCCTCATTCTTTCCTCCCCCATTTTACATGGGAGCATTGGACAAAGTTCCTAGGCTTACCTACCATTTTCTATCCTCAAAATCCAAAGCTCAGACATGACAAAATGGCAGTTTTGTAATGTCTAACTTTGTCAGATACATTCATAATTAGAAAGTCAAGCCCATATTCCAAGCCTTCTGTTTCATGACTGGTTTTATCTCGTTATAGAACCAAATAAACAATATTAAGGCGGAGTGTCGTGATTACAACTGGTTAAATGTTTCTAACCATTTCTATAGCTATTATTCCAACTCTACCAGCCTTCTAACCAATAGTGATGACAGAATGCTTTACTATAGGTTAGTCTGTCTACTATGTATTTCTGACCCTGTTGGCAGAGTTGTCCCTTATTTCGTAAGACTGCAGTAATTTTGCAGTGCCACTGCAGTTATTTTATTTAACGAGGCATGTCAGTTCAGAACAAATTCTTATTTACAATGACGGCCTAGGAACAGTGGGTTAACTGCCTTGAAAAAATGTCATTCTGTCCCTGAACCTCGTCAGCTCAGGGATTAGATCTAGCAATCTTTTGAATACTGACCCAACACTCTAACCACTAGGCTACCTGCTGCCCAGTAAACTGAAGTTATTCTGCAATTACTGCATCCAAAATCCCACCGTCAACTGCAGTTAGTGCACTTTCAAAACTGCATTTCTTTTTTGTAAGGGGTGTTGTGTCTGGCTGGCGTAGGCACATGGGTGTGCTAATGCTGGGCACCAACTGATAGACAAAAAGTAACACTGAACTTAACTGTCTGGCCAGCCATGGGTGTTTATATTTGTGTGGTCAGTCTTCCCAATGTTCAGGATGTTGTTTCTAGTGTTTGTCTTTGTAAACTAGGTCCTGTGTTATGTGTATTGTTAGTTATGATTGTGTTGTGGTAAGTCTTGAATGACCTTGATACTGTGTACAGTTTGTGACAGTTGGTTTGTGGTCCACCCAGTTCATGGATTGTATTATTTACAATTATGATTGTGGTTTGGGGTCCAGGACAGGCATGGTGAGTCAGACACTCACTGCCCGTTGATGGTTAAGATTTTGGATGCGGTGAAGGGTGTACCAGCGGGCGCCGTGGCACTGAGTGTCTCCCGACGAGTCAATGGAATGACCTGGGCACAGGTTGCTAGTGGGTACGTATGAGGATGCACAACTGTTTGGGCAATGTTGTTAACGGACTTATTTAAACTAAAATAATATGCATTCAGAAAGATTTGTTAACCAATTTCATAATGAAATGTTATGCTTCTAAGCTATAAAAGAGTTTAACCTGTGACACCCTCTCTCTCTTAGAGTGACAGACTTGACAGGGGAAGTCCATAATCTGATCTCAGATCAGGACTTCCAGTCGGGGGTGTACCGAGTTGAGTTTGACACTAAAGCCTACTGGAAGTCTCAGGGAACCACACCTTTCCACGAGACTGCTGAAGTGAGTACAATCACCAACCTTTAACCCTCTCACTGCTCTGAGACCTAGTACAAACTAAGGTTGTGTTGCATGATGTACTACAGTACACTCTTAGAAAAAAAGGTTCCAAAAAAGGTTCTACGGCTGTCTCCAAAGGAAAACCCTTTTTGGTTCCATGTAGAACCTTGTGTACAACCAGTGTGTAGTAGGCCAGACAGTGGACATTTGTAACTCAGTAATGTGCCTAAAGACTAGATTACATCTAGAACTACACCAGTTGTTCCCCATAGATAAAATAATACTCACCATGGAAAGTAAGACAAACCATAAACATTTGGACCTAAAAATCTGAGACAAAATAATTAGCTGGTTAAAGGGAAAAGAAAATAACAGAATGTGACAATTTCCCCCCTTCCATTATGAATTATGGAACATCATGTGATTAAATTGCTTGCGATAGCACACTGGCTTTGACCTGTATCAATAGCTTTTTGTTTGCTACTCTACAATGTTTGTCCTCAATGGAAATAATTTGTCCTAAGTGGAAAGAGTTCATAGACCTAGTTGGACAAAAGTAAATCGGTCTTCCTGGATGTCAGTCTGTGGGAGAGAATTCATAGAAGTAAAACAGCAGTACAAACTGATGTGCCGTGTGTACAGGTGGTGTTCGAGGCCCACGCGGAGGGACATCGCCACTACACTCTGGCCCTGTTGCTGAGTCCCTTCTCCTACACTACCACGGCTGTCGTGATGAAAGCACACGAGTGACATACACACCTGACCAAGCTTAACAAATAAAAGTGCAGGTAAACGACTGACTGGGCCTTCCTTTGTTGAACATACAATGCCACACACATTCACCAACATACTCATATTCCAGACATTCATCGTTGTCCAACTACACATAGCGTGACAACTGTATGCACTGATCTGCTGAAGGACGAGGGTCTTGTATGAGTACCAGCCACCTGTCGGAAGAATTTACATTCATGGATTAGTTCAGATCCCTTCTACAGGCTACTGTGTAGGTTAACTAAGGTAATGAATAGTGGTGAAGGTTAATCAAAGGGTAGCACATACCTAAAGCCTAGTTACTGTATAATGCAACTTGTTAAGTACAGTTGAAGTCTACATACACTTAGGTCGGCGTCATTAAAACTAATTTTTCAACGACTCCACAAATTTCTTGTTAAACTAGTTTTGGCAAGTTGGTTAGGACATCTACTTAATGCATGACACAAGTCATTTTTCCAACAATTGCTTAAACAGATTATTTCACTTAAAATTCACTGTGTATCACAATTCCAGTGGGTCAGAAGTTTACATACACTAAAGTTGACTGTGCCTTTAAACAGCATGGAAAAATCCAGATTCCATGGCTTTAGTAGCTTCTGATAGGCTAATTTACATAATTTGAGTCAATTGGAGGTGTACCTGTGGATGTGTTTCAATGCCTACCTTCAAACGCAGTGCCTCTTTGCTTGACATCTTGGGAAAATCAAAAGAAATCAGCCAAGACCTCAAATTTTTTTGTTGTCCGTTTCATCCTTGGGAGCAATTTCCAAACGCCTGAAGGTACCACAAACAATAGTACGCAAGTATAAACACCATGGGACCAGGCAGCCGTCATACCACTCCGGAAGGAGACACGTTCTGTCTCCTAGTGATGAACGTACTTTGGTTTCGAAAAGTGCAAATTAATCCCAGAACAGCAAAGGACCTTGAAGATACTGGAGGAAACAGGTACAAAATTATTTGTATCCACAGTAAAACGAGTCCAATATCGATATAACCTGAAAGGCCGCTCAGCAAGGAAGAAGCCACTGCTCCAAAACCTCCATACAGTTTGCAAATGCACATGAAGACAAAGATCATACTTTTTGGAGAAATGTCCTCTGGTCTGATGAAACAAATATAGAACTGTTTGGCCATAATGACCATTTATGTTTGGAAGAAAAATGGGGATGCTTGCAAGCTGAAGAACACCATCCCAAACATGATGCTGCCACCCCCGTGCTTCATGTTGTGGGGGTGCTTTGCTGCAGGAGGGACTGGTGCACTTGACAAAATAGATGGCATCACGAGACAGGAAAATGTGGATATATTGAAGCAACATCTCAAGACATCAGTCAGGAAGTTAAAGCTTGGTTGCAAATGGGTTTTCCAAATGAACAATGACCCCAAGCATACTTCCAAAGTTGTGGCAAAATGGCTTAAGGACAACAAGGTCAAGGTGTTGGAGTGGCCATCACAAACCCCTGACCTCAATCCCATAGAAAATTTGTGGGCAGAACTGAAAAGTCATGTGCGAGCAAGGAGGCCTACAAACCTGACTCAGTTACACCAGCTCTGTCAGGAGGAATGGGCCAAAATTCACCCAACTTATTGAGGGAAGCTTGTGGAAGGCTACCCGAAATGTTTGACCCAAGTTAAACAATTTAAAAGGCAATGCTACCAAATACTAATTGAGTGTATGTAAACTTCTGACCCACTGAGAATGTGATGAAAGAAATAAAGGCTGAAATAACTTCTGACATTTCACATTCTTAAAATAAAGTGATCCTAATTGACCTAAACCAGGGAATTTTTACTAGGATTAAAATGTCAGGAATTGTGAAAAACAATGTTTAAATGTATTTGGCTAAACTTCCGAATTCAACTATGTATTGTCTTAGTTATTTCTCTATGTATGACATCTCTTTCTGTTTTGGCCTTTTGACAACCTAATGATAATGCTGAGTTAATAACCAAGTGAGGTGGTGTTTACTACATACAAATGGGATAAAAAAAATAAAGGATTTTATCACCCCTCCAACTGGTAATTACTACTGGGAAACTCGTCTATCATCTGAGCTCCGACTTCTCCCACATGCTGACCTCTGACGTCACCTACTAAGGAAATGCAGTTATATGCAACAAAACATTTATAAAAAGCTTTCTATTAACATGGCTTTTTAAACACTAATTTGTTTAAAAGTATGATCGTCGTACTTTTAGTTAATGGATTACGCAGCTTGTTGGCCATTAGCCATTCGGCGTTTCTCAACGAGTTCAAAACACACGAATGCATCCAACTGGTAATTACCACATTCCCACTTGGTTTTAAACACAGCATAAGAACCAGCGGTCCAAGATGCAGAAAAAGAACACATTCAAAAAAATCTGTCAGACTTCAGAGGTGTTTCCCAGAACCTGGCAATGAAGTTGTTTATTCATCTTTTGTTGACAAAAAGAAAAACAACTTTACAAAGTCTAACAGTTCAACTCTAGTACTCTTTTACTGGCTGTTATACCAAAGATTGTGGGAGATTGACAAGATGGCTAACCGGTCGGCTTCACCATGTAAAAAGTTGTCTAATGTCTGGGGGGAATTATAGCACATGACTATAGGCAACAAAATTGCAGAACAAGACAGAACTGCGAGAAGGTGTGTGGCGCATGAGAAGGCGCTACAACGAATTAAGGTCTTTTATTTTCACAAATGTGTCCTCCGAACAATCTAAAAATTACAAACCCACAAAGTCTAAATGAATATGCCTGACCTCAAATGAGAATTTATGATTTGTAGACCAGGTGACACTAATTTTTAAAAGTCACTACTTCCTCTGCGTCATTCTGCACTTCCTGGCGGATGGTAGTAACGCAAGAGTCTGCCTTCTGGCTCCAGTTATGACTCTTTGTTCAAACAGAGCAGAGCATATTGAGGAGACTGGAGAGCTGAGGATTCAAGAGGATTGTACATGGTCCAAGCAGCCAGACCTCTGAACAGCAGAAAAATTGATTACAAACAATCATTGATACACACCTACTCAGCCCATTGTCATGGAAACGTATCGTGCGTCTTAATCAGAGCAACTGACTGAAAAATAAAAATAAAAATGAATTAGAAAAAAGTGCACTCTAACTTCAGTTCAAAAACAATCCAAACCTTTACTGTATCTTTCAAGCAAGAATGCAGTGGAAACTGAGGGAAAAGGGAAAAAGGCACAAATATGAATACTGCAAAAATGTAATAGTCCACATTACTAATTGTGTAGTGGTGAATATAGTCATTTGAAAGAAGAAAAAACAAACAATACAGAGGCAGTAGGAAGGGTGAGGGAGGTCCTTGCCCTCCTCACAGGTCAGCTGGGGGTGTAAACCAAACCACTTGTGACCGGGTATAGCCAGCACACTGCCTGGCAGCCGCCTAACCTACCCTTCCCTCCCCCCTCAGAGGCAATAACAATAAATATGTACAACAGAGGGTGTGGCCATTTGGGACACAGACAGAACACTGATCCTAGACCAGCTCCAGTGATGGATGCTTTCCATAATTAATCTCTTCAAACTGTTCCCTGAACAAAGTGAAAGAGACAATATAACAGGATTAGATAAAAAAGAAGCGGATCCTTTGTAGCAAGTAAGATGACGGGATCCAGAGAAAGAAGCCACCGACTCAGTGTCTCTGCTACAGTAACTCATAATGCCCTCAAGAGGGACGACAGCTAAGCTGCTCACATCTTCTGCAACGTATAAAAACAACGAGAGCATTTATCCGACATTGCAAAAATCTGTTACGGAGCATAAGGCATAGCACAAGAGAAGCCCCAAACACTGACCTATACCCAGAGCCATATACAGAGAAATACCTTGTATACAGTATGTCATAGGTATATCGCTTTTAATATCTTGACCCTGATCCCTATGATCAACACTAGTCTGTCAGGTTTCTCTCAACACTGACGAGTTACTGAGACACAAGAGGATCTCATGGGAAGAGAATGAAAAGGGGAAAGAAAGGAAAGACGAGTAGAGATAAGTGCAGAAGAGAGGTAGGTAGAATGATGATAATGGGTAACAGAAGTGGAACTTTGGCACGGTTGACCATCTCCAAAAGAATGTCATTACTACCATGTCTTTTTAGATTCTGTCTCGCCTCATCTGATTGGTCAGAAATACACCATTGAGGTCTTATGTGACCGTTGTAGCCACGTCGGAGCCAAACCAAACACAGACTTTAGCCTGGTGCTTTGTTAACCACTTTAGCTTATGAGCAAAAATGACTGTTCCTCCCCAGCACTACAAGAGTGACAGGACCGAGAGAGCAAGGCTGCGTCCCAAATGACACCCTACTCCCTGTATAGTCGACTTCTTTTTACCAGGAAGCATAGAAGTCCAGTCAAAAGTAGTGCACTTTAGGACACAGGGTGCCATTTCCAACAAACCCCATGTTAGGAGCAGGACAGGAGTATCCCAGTTTGATTCACACTCTCGTTCTCCTGCATTCTTGCAGTACTGTGATGGAGAAAACCTGGGTTGTTTGAATAGAGCAGTTCTACTTGAGAAGTACACTTGACAAATGAACAAATCACTAGAAAAACACAGAAAAGTACATCTATGCATAAATATGAAGTGTATGAGAAACAACTATGTACAAGAAAAAAACACAAAGTAAAAAATAAAATACCTCCTACATTTTTCCTTGCTAATCTTAGTGCTAAATATTTAAGAATTTCAAGTCTTTATGGCCCAAGTTGCAGTCTGTACCATTCAAGAACAGGGTTAGCTGTTAGCATTAGCTTCCGTTCTCTCATTCTGGCCCCTCTCAATGCCTTGCAAGCTTATTAG
The DNA here is from genome assembly GCF_013265735.2 of Oncorhynchus mykiss. NCBI lineage: Eukaryota > Metazoa > Chordata > Actinopteri > Salmoniformes > Salmonidae > Oncorhynchus > Oncorhynchus mykiss. Next base: position 79,990,563 of record NC_048569.1, read on the forward strand.
GAACACACCACAGTTCAGACCAATAATGTATACAAACCCTGGATTGCTAATGCTATTGGCCAGTAAGAGGCTTTGAAGCCACTGGTCAGTAATATTGGCACTCCACAGAAGAAGCAGTCCTCCATAAGAATTAATGAAATTCTACACAGGACAAAATTACAAGTATTTTTGTTGTAGTAATGGGGACAGTAGCATTAGAACTTTCAATAAAGTATACTTTAAGGAAAACAAATTATTTGTATGTTTACTCTACTACACACTTAATGCATACTTTTAAATTGTGAGCTAAACATGAATAAATGCCTTTCCACAGTTTCAAAAATATATTTTTTGCGATGTAGACGGAGTGCCAAGATGGAGTGGTGGTAGCTTCAAAACCTCGCCTGTCGTCAGTCATCTAGTGTATATATAAATTATTGGTTCAGACACACTGCCCAATCTGCAAGCTCACTCATTAAAGACACCTAACATATGCTCAAACACATGGTCCAGTTACCTAATACATGAGCCACACACACACACGTTTGAAACATAATCCTGTACCAAACACACTGTCCACACTGTATAAACTCCTCCATAATAACAGACTACAAATACCAGAGGAAAAATGATATCCAGCTTTAGAATCTTCAGTCTTAAGCTCTGCTCCAGGTTGTTGCAGGTGGCTTGCTGTTGAAGGCTCAGCAAGCCTGACATAACAGCCTGGACCAGAGCGACTATAGTCCTCTGACCTGTCTTTCTGTACAGGAGCACACTCCATAACGTCAGTAAGTCTTTTCACGCAGTGCACCTCGAGGGAAAAAAAAAGACACAAAAAGGCTAAACTGGAACAAAATATAGACATCTCAAAATGATATAAATTATGATTAAAGGAAAAAAACATCTGGTAATAAAATAAATTAAGGCATGCAAAAGAATGTCAGCCTAAGAGATTGGTACATTTTCTTTTTTTAAGCCATCTATTGTTAGAACATCTTCCCATTTAAATGGAAGAACCAGGTAAGTCCTCAGGAAAGTAGCTGCCAAAACAAAATTCAAATCCACTGGAATAACAGGCTCTGAGCATTTAAAAGGCTGAATATTTACATACGTGTTCTATGCTCGAGCTTTAAGAGTCAAGTATTTACATACGTGCTCTGTGCATCATGCGTGTCAGCAGTGCAGCAAAGGAACAGCAAAACACTCATGTGACACAGAGAAACAGGATAGTGCTTTAAAACGTCTGTTAAAAAAAGGCAAAAACTGGAGAAAAAAAAAAACATTTCACCATTTCAGAAAATGTGCATCACAAATAAGTCACCTTCACTTAGCGCCTGTCCTCTAAGGAATATGTTTCATTTTTTTTTAACCGAACGGTGTAAAAATGATATAAAGTGAAGACACAAAATGTCTGTTGGCTTGTAAGGTGATGGTACTGAGATGTTAAAAGTGAAAACTGTGCTGAGCTGTGAGATAAAGGCAAAGTCCCAAATGGCACCTTTTCCCCCTATATAGTGCACTACTTTTGACCAGAGCACTAAGGACCCTGGGCAATATATAGGGAATAGGGTGTGGTTTGGGAGGCAACCAGAGAGCCATGGTTCTGAGGCTGAGCCTGACACTTTAAGGCTTTGCAGTAAACATCTGATGTGAAAACAACACTGCCTCTCCCTCCTCATACTGAATCATGACATGTTGATGTTAAGTAGCTTAATAGCTAAAGCCAGCATGGACACATTGACATGCAGAGACACAGACACACACCCCATCTCAACATCCACAATCCTCACAGAACACACACACAATTGTTCGATTAAACAGACCCTATGTCCCTTCCGCTTTCATATTTTAGTTGGACATTTTCTTCAGAGTAAGGTTTCTTGGCAGCGTTACACGGTGTGCCTCCCACCACACCCCCAGCCCCCCTCTGCCCTGCTTTGGGGTCCCAGTTGGAGTGTGAGGGGGTGTGATGAGGTCAGGGACAGTGGAGTTCAGTAGTCTGTAATGGGGGCCAGGTCAGGGTGGAGGTCCACGGTGATGTTCTTGTACAGGGAGCTCAGGGAGATCTCAGGGGTGTAGTTGAGGTTGTTCAGTCCATCCAGGTGCTGCCTCTCTTTGGAATACCTCAGTAACTTGTACCTGGAGAGAGGACAGGGAGGGTGAGGATAAGCTAGCAGTTAACATCCATACTGACAGTCACAAAACGGCATCCTATTCCCTAGATATAAATACATATTCCCTAGGTGCCCTGAACAAAAGTTGTTCACTACGTAAGGAATAGGGTTCCATTTCAGGTGCAGACACAGGGAAAGAGTGGAGAAGTGGTGAAGCTAGCCGTTACAGTACGATGTATACCTGGAGTCACAGTGAAACGAGAGGATTGGCCTAGTTCGTGTGGTGGGAAAATGAGAGAAGGTGATAGATATACTTGTGACTGGTGATTTGCCGGCCCTGAGGTCCAGCGTGATGACTCCATCACGATTTAGGACATTGTGTTTGGATGGCTGACCATTTGTGGGCTGTCACAGGGGTCAAACACACCTTTTCTGTGGAATTCATGGAGAAGAGATGTTCCCACAGATCCCTGGGAGCACGGACAAGTTGGTGTGAAGACTGATGAAAACTTGAGGAAATGAATGTTAGTGTGAATTAAATTGTAAATGTTTGGACTGTTTCAAGAGTTAATAAAGAGCTACGAATTTTGATGTTTTATTGTACTGTAAGTGGTACAGGTTTGTCGGACAGAGGACAGTTCAAAGGAGCAACACGGTGCGTTCCTATAATTTAAATTGAGTTGATTAGAATCTGGGTGTGTTTCCCTGTCTTTTGTTTTTAAAAATGTTAATTTAAGTTTCTGCTTGAATTTGGTTTAAAAGGACAGTGAATTTCTCCATACTTTGAGAAGTTACTAGCAAGCTCCTGTGTGTATTACACACAAGTTTACTCTTAGAGATGATTCTTAACTGAAGACATGGGTAACCACGTTAGGTTATGAACACTTTCTGAAGGCACTAACGTATTCCACATTTTGTGTTACAGCCTGAATTCAAAACATGTTTCATCCTCACCCAAAACCTCATAATGACAAAGTGAAAACCTGTTTTCAGACATATTTACAAATTGATTGAAAATGAAACACAAATCTAATTTACATAAGTATTCATACCCAAGTCAATACTTAGTAGAAGCACCTTTGGCAGTGATTACAGCTGTGAGTTTCTGGGTAAGTCTAAGAGCTTGCCACACATGTATTGTACAACATCTGCCCATTATTATTTTCAAAATTCTTCAAGGTCTGCCAAATTAGTTGTTAATAATTGCTAGACAGGTCTGCCATAGATTTTCAAGCAGTTTTAAGTCAAAACTAACTTGGCCACTCAGGAACATTCACTGTCTTCTTGGTAAGCAATTCCAGTGTAGATTTGGCCTTGTTTTTAGGTTATTATCCTGCTGAAAGGTGAAGTCATCTTCCAGTGTCTGTTGGAAAGCAACCTGAACCAGGTTTTCGTCTAGGATTTTGCCTGTGCTTAGCTACATTCCGTGTATTTTTTATACTGAAAAAACAGGCACACACATAACATGATGAAGCAACCCCTAGGTTTGAAAATAATGGTGAGTGATACTCAGTAATGTGTTATATTGGATTTGCCCCAAACATACAACTTTGTATTCAGGACAAGGGAATTGCTTTGCCACATTTTTTGAGGTACTACTTTTTATTTAACTAGGCAAGTCAGTTAAGAACAATTTCTTATTTACAATGACAGCCTACCAAAAGGTCTCCGGCGGGGTTGGGAGCTGGGATAAAAAAATATAAGACAAGACACATATCACGATAAGAGACAACACCACATAAAGAGAGACCGAAGACAACATAGCACGGCAGCAACACATGACAACACAGCATGGTAGCTATACAACATGGTAGCAGAACAAAACAGGGTACAAACAACAAAGGGAAAGAAGGTTGAGACAATACATCACGTTAGTGCCATGTTGAAAACAGGATGCATGCTTTGGAATATTTTTGTTCTGTACAAGTTTCCTGCTTTACACTCTGTCAAATCAGGTTAGTATTGTGGAGTAACTACAATGTTGCTGATCCATCCTCAGTTCTCCCATCACAGCCATTAAACTCTGTTTTAAAGTCACTACTGACCTCATGGTGAAATCCCTTAGCGGTTTCCTTCCTCTCTGGCAACTGAGTTAGGAAGGATGCCTGTAGCTTTGTAGCGACTGGGTGTATTGATACACCATCCAGTGTAATTAATAACTTCACCATGCTCAAAGGGATATTCAATGTCTGTTTTTTTTTTTTTAACCCATCTACCAATAGGAGCCCTTTGGAAAACCTCTGGTCTCAGTTTGAAATTCACTGCTAGACTGAGGGACCTTACATATAATTATCTTTATGTGTGTGTGGGGTACAGAGATAAGATGGTCATTCAAAATTCATCTTAAACATTATTGCACACAGAGTCCATGCAACTTATTATGTCACTTGTTAAGCACATGTTTACTCCTGAACTTATTTGGGCTTGCCATAATAAAAGGGTTTGAATACTTATTGACTCAAGACATTTCAGCTTTTTCATTTATGTGTAAAAATATCTAAAAAGATAATTCCACTTTGACATAGGGGAATTGTGTGTAGGCCAGAAAAATCTCAATTAAATTAATTTTAAATTCAGGCTGTAACAAAATGCGTAAAAAGTCAAGGGGTTTGAAGACTGAGGGCACTGTAAGTCAGTCTATTGCTGATGGTAATTTACTCTGAGTAGTCTAATGTATCATGTATTTCATGTACACCAATTGTTTGAGTGTTTATTATGACTAATACATTCTATTAGTTGAATTGAGTAAATGCATTCCTTGTTTATGGAGTAATTATTTGATTGACTATACACGCTTATAAATTTAGTTGAACTACTATTGGTAGTTATCTACACCAGTGGTTCCCAAACGTTTCATTTACTGTACCACCAACTGAATTTAGCTCTGCCCGGAGTATCCCTGAAGTATCCCCTCATGTGCATTTTACCAGTAGGCCTATGGTCTCATGAGTCTTCTCAAGTACCCCGCATGAATAGGACAAGTACCCCCAGGAGTCCTAGTACCCCTGGTTGGGAACCACTGATTTACACTATACATGCCTGGATAACACCTTGACGTCTCTGATCTGCTTGCTCAAATTAATGCTAGAACATTGGTCGCCAGGATTAGCTATTGTATAGTCTCGTAATAATTGTATAACGGGCAAGTTAAACATATGTTCATTATAGTGGGGCGGCAGGGTAGCCTAGTCGTTAGAGCGTTGGACTAGTAACCGGAAGGTTGCAAGTTCAAACCCCCGAGCTGACAAGGTACAAATCTGTCGTTCTGGCCCTGAACAGGCAGTTGACCCACTGTTCCTAGGCCGTCATTCAGAGACACACAGCCAGTTGCATTTATTCACATAATATTGGAGTCAGATTAAAGAATGTAGTTATTATATTCAACATAAATAGTTGAATAATTTCCACAATCCACATTAGTACTTAGTATTGACACCAAATCAATTAAACACCACAGGGATCCTTAGCTAGCATAAGCATAATGACACCAGGGCAATCCTTAGTTAGTATTAATGCTAATGAAATTAGAGGGAACCTTAGTTATCTTCAGCATTTGATTTGACTTATTAGGATCCCCGATAGCGATAGCTATAGTGCGCTAGTGTGGTACGAAGTAACAAAAAAAGACAAAATACTTTACATACATTTAAAAACATTAACACATTAAAAACGTGTATCTACACATGCATTCAGAAAGTATTCAGACCCCTTGACTTTTTCCACTTATTTTAAAATGTATAAAAAATATTTCTCTCAATCTACACACAATACCCGATAATGACAAAACGAAAACAGGTTTTTAGAAATGTATTAAAAATAAAAACAGGAATAACTTAATCAAATAAGCATTCAGACCCTTTGCTATGAGACTAAATTTAGCTCACATGCATCTGGTTTCCATTGATCACCCTTGAGGTGTTTCTACAACTTGATTGGAGTCCACAATTGGTAAATTCAATTGATTGGACATGATTTGGAAACTGAGCAACCGGGGGAGAAGGGCCTTGGTCAGGGAGGTGATCAAGAACCTAATAGTCACTGACAGAGCTCCTCTGTGGAGATGGGAGAACCTTCCAGAAGAACAACCATCTATGCAGCACTCCACCAAATCAGGCCTTTACGGTAGAGCGACCAGACGGAAGCCACTCCTCAGTAAAAGGCACATGACAGCCCGCTTGGAGTTTGCCAAAAAGGCACCTAATGGACACTCAAACCATGAGAAACAAGATTCTCTGGTCTGATGAAACCAAGATTGAACTCTTTGGCCTGAATGCTAGGTGTCACATCTTGAGAAAACCTGGCACCATCCCTACGGTGAAACATGGTAGTGGCGACTAGTTAGGATTGAGGGAAAAATGAACGGAGCAAAGTACAGAGATCCTTGATAAAAACCTGCTCCAGAGCGCTCAGGACCTCAGACTGGGGAAGGTTCACCTTCAACAGGACAATGACCCTAAGCACACAGCCAAAACAACGCAGGAGCGGCTTCGGGACAAGTCTCTGAATGTTCTTGAGTTGCCCAGCCAGAGTCCAGACTTGATCCCAATTGAACATCTCTGGAGAGACCTGAAAATAGCTGTACAGTGACACTCCCCATCCAACCTGACAATGCAAGAGAGGAACTTCAGAGAACAAAATGGTAGAAACTCCCCAAATACAGGTGTGCCAAGCTTTTAGTGTCATAACCAAGAATACTCGAGGTTGTGATCGCTGCCAAAGGTGCATTAACAAAGTACTGAGTGAAAAATACTTATATAAATGTAATACATTTAATCAATTTAGAATAAGGCTGAAACATAACAAAATATGGAAAAAGTCAAGGGGTCTGAATAATTTGAATGCACTGTACACACAAGCATAAGAACACCAGGAGGTTCCTTAGTGTAAGCTGATTCATTAGTATTAAAGCTATCTGCTCCAGTTGCAGAAAGAAAACCCTAACCCCAAAAGAGAAATGCTCCCCCTACTCTGAACCCCAGGAACAGGGAGTATCTTCTGTATGTGCAACAGCTAATGGGGATCCAAATAAACTAAACACTGTCCCTCCCTCCAGTGCTCTAGGGTAGAGTTACTCTGGAGGCTGTATGAGGATCAGTCCTCTAGGACAGAGTTACTCTGGAGGCTGTATGAGGATCAGTCCTCTAGGACAGAGTTACTCTGGAGGCTGTATGAGGATCAGTCCTGGTTTCCTTGAGTAAAGAGACATGACTCAACAGGGCAAAAGGGACTCGGCCAATGAACGGGAGATTAAATAACTCAAAGCTGGCAGAGCAAACACCTACACAAACCCTGGAAGGAAAGCAACCCCTAGTCTATTGATCATATCTCTCTGTGTACACCGAGGCTAGCAGGACTACAGAATTGTGATAGTCAGAAAGTCTGAAATATGTCACACAGTTGACTGTTCCACGAGTACAATAACATTAAAGTTATTGTTAAGATGAATAGAAGCAATTTAAAGCGAACACCAATAAAATGAGATTTAAATGCAGCGACATCCCTGCCTGCAGAGGGCGCTGGACAACCTGCTCAATGGGGAGTAATGGATGAGGAAACAGCTGCATTCAAGTAGCGAGTAACAATGAACCCTATAAGGAGATTAGAAACCTTTACCATAGCAGAGTGTATTGAAAGAGCAAAACTAATTTGACGTTTAAGGTAATGTTAGGTAAACATTCTTTGACATGGTGATGCCACCGGCGATGCACTGCTAATGCGTGTGTGTGCGCGCGTTACTGACCTGCCGAGGAACTGCACTTCTCCTCGGTGGTGGTGTGGGATGGACTTGTATTTACCCATCTCTCCCTCTGGCCTCGTGACGTTCAGACCAGCATAGTGCACTCTGGGGGAGAGAAGGGGACAGATAGTCTTTCACTAAGTTACCCAATTAGATATTACATGTCTGTCGCTCTCAAACACACAGCCAACTGACAAACTCACTGACCTGTTCCAGAGGTCATCGTCCTCGCCTCCCCAGCCCCAGAATGCATTGGGAAAGCCGTTGATCTTGCGGAACTGCTCCACTGTAAGTCCACTCACGCCCCCGAAGAACTCACTGTAGGGTAGACTATGCAAAACACACACAGACACTGTTACACATACACACCTGTAACACATACACACGGACAGGGGACAGACAACTACATAGCCAAGCTCTGCCTGGGGAGAGAGTGAGAACCCTTACCAGTCAGTATCAAAAGGTAAGCACCAAGCAACAAAGAACAAGTCTGGCTGTGTTACAACACACAATTAGGTTTTCAGACTACGTACAATACAGCCATCAAATTTAGAAGAGATGCACACATAACCAGAGAGGATAATCTGTTCATAAATTAAGCCTTACTTCAGGACCTTGTAAGAGCCAATGACAACATGGTTTAGCCTTCAAGCCTGTGTTTTACAGTCTGTTTAAATGAAGCGGTTTATTCCCAAATTATTCTCACATTGAACAAAACTCAGAGAAAATCATGAAAACATTCATTAATTCCTTTTGTTGTAGAAATAAGTCTGTAAAGAAGGAAAAGGAACATGTAAAATATTTAACAATAATGACCACAATAACTAAATCAACATAAAGAGACTCTTCAGTACATGTCTCCCATACCATGCAGGAAGTGAAACCATAGTCTGGTTATGGGAGAGCGTCAACTCTCCATGTCTCATCTTCGGTCACTAAACAAGATCAGAGGTCCTATTTTCCCCTTGAGTGAGGAGGCGGTCTAATGAAGTGCTTTTCTAAGTGTTTCTTGGAAGATGTGCCTGGGGCATTGACTTGTTGTCACGCCAAGTTCATAACTAGTCAGGTCATGACAAGGTCACTTGTGACTTGCTGTGTGCCCTGGGTGTGTTCAGTGACTTACAGGTACATGTACTTGTCCAGTTTGGCTGCGAAGTGACGAGGCATCTGACCACAGCCGTAGTAGTTACGGTCATTCTCTGGGATGTGGTCAACATCGTGGAACACCAGACAGTCCCAGTCCAGATCCTTCATGGCCTCCAGGAAACCCACATTAAACAACATGGCTCTGTTGAAGGGCTGCGTCCCAGACTGTAGGAGAGAGAGAGGGAAAGATTCAACAACATGGCTCTGTTGAAGGGCTGCGTCCCAGACTGTAGGAGAGAGAGAGGGAAAGATTAAACATGGCTCTGTTGAAGGGCTGCGTCCCAGACTGTAGGAGAGAGAGAGGGAAAGATTAAACATGGCTCTGTTGAAGGGCTGCGTCCCAGACTGTAGGAGAGAGAGAGGGAAAGATTAAACATGGCTCTGTTGAAGGGCTGCGTCCCAGACTGTAGGAGAGAGAGAGGGAAAGATTCAACAACATGGCTCTGTTGAAGGGCTGCGTCCCAGACTGTAGGAGAGAGAGAGGGAAAGATTCAACAACATGGCTCTGTTGAAGGGCTGCGTCCCAGACTGTAGGAGAGAGCGAGGGAAAGATTAAACATGGCTCTGTTGAAGGGCTGCGTCCCAGACTGTAGGAGAGAGAGAGGGAAAGATTCAACAACATGGCTCTGTTGAAGGGCTGCGTCCCAGACTGTAGGAGAGAGCGAGGGAAAGATTAAACATGGCTCTGTTGAAGGGCTGCGTCCCAGACTGTAGGAGAGAGAGAGGGAAAGATTAAACAACATGGCTCTGTTGAAGGGCTGCGTCCCAGACTGTAGGAGAGAGCGAGGGAAAGATTAAACATGGCTCTGTTGAAGGGCTGCGTCCCAGACTGTAGGAGAGAGAGAGGGAAAGATTAAACATGGCTCTGTTGAAGGGCTGCGTCCCAGACTGTAGGAGAGAGAGAGGGAAAGATTAAACAACATGGCTCTGTTGAAGGGCTGCGTCCCAGACTGTAGGAGAGAGCGAGGGAAAGATTAAACATGGCTCTGTTGAAGGGCTGCGTCCCAGACTGTAGGAGAGAGAGAGGGAAAGATTAAACAACATGGCTCTGTTGAAGGGCTGTGTCCCAGACTGTAGGAGAGAGAGAGGGAAAGATTAAACATGGCTCTGTTGAAGGGCTGCGTCCCAGACTGTAGGAGAGAGAGAGGGAAAGATTAAACATGGCTCTGTTGAAGGGCTGCGTCCCAGACTGTAGGAGAGAGAGAGGGAAAGATTAAACATGGCTCTGTTGAAGGGCTGCGTCCCAGACTGTAGGAGAGAGAGGGAAAGATTAAACAACATGGCTCTGTTGAAGGGCTGCGTCCCAGACTGTAGGAGAGAGCGAGGGAAAGATTAAACATGGCTCTGTTGAAGGGCTGCGTCCCAGACTGTAGGAGAGAGAGAGGGGAAGATTAAACATGGCTCTGTTGAAGGGCTGCGTCCCAGACTGTAGGAGAGAGAGAGGGAAAGATTAAACATGGCTCTGTTGAAGGGCTGCGTCCCAGACTGTAGGAGAGAGAGAGGGAAAGATTAAACATGGCTCTGTTGAAGGGCTGCGTCCCAGACTGTAGGAGAGAGAGAGGGAAAGATTAAACATGGCTCTGTTGAAGGGCTGCGTCCCAGACTGTAGGAGAGAGAGAGGGAAAGATTAAACATGGCTCTGTTGAAGGGCTGCGTCCCAGACTGTAGGAGAGAGAGAGGGAAAGATTCAACAACATGGCTCTGTTGAAGGGCTGCGTCCCAGACTGTAGGAGAGAGAGAGGGAAAGATTCAACAACATGGCTCTGTTGAAGGGCTGCGTCCCAGACTGTAGGAGAGAGAGAGGGAAAGATTAAACAACATGGCTCTGTTGAAGGGCTGCGTCCCAGACTGTAGGAGAAAGAGAGGGAAAGATTAAAGAACATGGCTCTGTTGAAGGGCTGCGTCCCAGACTGTAGGAGAGAGAGAGGGAAAGATTAAACATGGCTCTGTTGAAGGGCTGCGTCCCAGACTGTAGGAGAGAGAGAGGGAAAGATTAAACATGGCTCTGTTGAAGGGCTGCATCCCAGACTGTAGGAGAGAGAGAGGGAAAGATTAAACATGGCTCTGTTGAAGGGCTGCGTCCCAGACTGTAGGAGAGAGAGAGGGAAAGATTCAACAACATGGCTCTGTTGAAGGGCTGCGTCCCAGACTGTAGGAGAGAGAGAGGGAAAGATTCAACAACATGGCTCTGTTGAAGGGCTGCGTCCCAGACTGTAGGAGAGAGAGAGGGGAAGATTAAACATGGCTCTGTTGAAGGGCTGCGTCCCAGACTGTAGGAGAGAGAGAGGGAAAGATTAAACAACATGGCTCTGTTGAAGGGCTGCGTCCCAGACTGTAGGAGAGAGAGAGGGAAAGATTAAACATGGCTCTGTTGAAGGGCTGCGTCCCAGACTGTAGGAGAGAGAGAGGGAAAGATTAAACATGGCTCTGTTGAAGGGCTGCGTCCCAGACTGTAGGAGAGAGAGAGGGAAAGATTAAACATGGCTCTGTTGAAGGGCTGCGTCCCAGACTGTAGGAGAGAGAGAGAGGGAAAGATTAAACATGGCTCTGTTGAAGGGCTGCGTCCCAGACTGTAGGAGAGAGAGAGGGAAAGATTAAACATGGCTCTGTTGAAGGGCTGCGTCCCAGACTGTAGGAGAAAGAGAGGGAAAGATTAAACATGGCTCTGTTGAAGGGCTGCGTCCCAGACTGTAGAAAGAGAGGGAAAGATTAAACAACATGGCTCTGTTGAAGGGCTGCGTCCCAGACTGTAGGAGAGAGAGAGGGGAAGATTAAACATGGCTCTGTTGAAGGGCTGCGTCCCAGACTGTAGGAGAGAGAGAGGGGAAGATTAAACATGGCTCTGTTGAAGGGCTGCGTCCCAGACTGTAGGAGAGAGAGAGGGGAAGATTAAACATGGCTCTGTTGAAGGGCTGCGTCCCAGACTGTAGGAGAGAGAGAGGGAAAGATTAAACATGGCTCTGTTGAAGGGCTGCGTCCCAGACTGTAGGAGAGAGAGAGGGAAAGATTAAACATGGCTCTGTTGAAGGGCTGCGTCCCAGACTGTAGGAGAGAGAGAGGGAAAGATTAAACATGGCTCTGTTGAAGGGCTGCGTCTCAGACTGTAGGAGAGAGAGAGGGAAAGATTAAACATGGCTCTGTTGAAGGGCTGCGTCCCAGACTGTAGGAGAGAGAGAGAGGGAAAGATTAAACATGGCTCTGTTGAAGGGCTGCGTCCCAGACTGTAGGAGAGAGAGGGAAAGATTAAACATGGCTCTGTTGAAGGGCTGCGTCCCAGACTGTAGGAGAGAGAGGGAAAGATTAAACATGGCTCTGTTGAAGGGCTGCGTCCCAGACTGTAGGAGAGAGAGAGGGGAAGATTAAACATGGCTCTGTTGAAGGGCTGCGTCCCAGACTGTAGGAGAGAGAGAGGGAAAGATTAAACATGGCTCTGTTGAAGGGCTGCGTCCCAGACTGTAGGAGAGAGAGAGGGAAAGATTAAACATGGCTCTGTTGAAGGGCTGCGTCCCAGACTGTAGGAGAGAGAGAGGGAAAGATTAAACATGGCTCTGTTGAAGGGCTGCGTCCCAGACTGTAGGAGAGAGAGAGGGAAAGATTAAACATGGCTCTGTTGAAGGGCTGCGTCCCAGACTGTAGGAGAGAGAGGGGGAAAGATTAAACATGGCTCTGTTGAAGGGCTGCGTCCCAGACTGTAGGAGAGAGAGAGGGAAAGATTAAACATGGCTCTGTTGAAGGGCTGCGTCCCAGACTGTAGGAGAGAGAGGGGGAAAGATTAAACATGGCTCTGTTGAAGGGCTGCGTCCCAGACTGTAGGAGAGAGAGAGGGAAAGATTAAACATGGCTCTGTTGAAGGGCTGCGTCCCAGACTGTAGGAGAGAGAGAGAGGGGGAAAAGATGGAGGAACAAGAGAAAGACATTAAACAACATGGCTCTGTCTACATCATAGTTTCTATATTTCTCACCAGTGGGTGGCAGAGTTGACAAAACAAGAGAACAAATAGGATGACAGTATAAATGTGGGCAGTAACAACAGATCTTGTTTACAGACAAACAGAAAATGGTGTTACCTGCTCGATGACGTAGTATGCGAACTGCAGTCTCTGTCTCTGCAGTATGGGGGTGAGGTGCTGGAAAAGGATGGGAAGGTGCTCGTGGCGGTTACGGAACGGGATCAAGATGGCTACCTACACAAAGAGCGGGGACAGTCAGAGCGGGGACAGTCAGAGCGGGGACAGTCAGAGCGGGGACAGTCAGAGCGGGGACAGTCAGAGCGGGGACAGTCAGAGCGGGGACAGTCAGAGCGGGGACAGTCAGACATACCCACAGCATGTATAAGCTCATGTGTTTTGAATTCAGGGGAAGCATAAGATACACTTCTAATAAAATAAAATAAAGATAGGTGAATAGAAATATGACTAGTTACATTTCTATATTGATAACAGAGATAGGAAAAGTTGTAAAATAACTGACATGTCCACAGTCCTACATGTCCACAGTCCTACATGTCCACAGTCCTACATGTCCACAGTCCTACCTTCCAGCGTGGTTTGCAGTCCTTGGGTTTCCAGTGGCCACCAAACTGAACATCCAGATATTTAGAGAACTTCAGATCAATCTCCTCCATAGGAATCTCAGTCATATTCACATCTATAGGACCCTCTGAGAATACACAACACAGACCTGTTTAACAAACATCACTACTATACATAGCTATGGGGAAGGACACCCTACAAAGAAGGCACAACACTTAACATTCAACTAAAGGCTGTCATACGGTCAGTAATCACAGGTTTTTAAACCATGCGGGTAGAAGACACACACATCACGCATTGACGTGAACATAGTGGTAGGACTAAAGCTGGAATAGACCCCGTCACCGCAAACCAAATGTGATTAAAGTCAAATTGAACTCAAAAAAAATGTATGAGCCCGAAGAGCAAGACTGACAGAGTGTGTGGGTGTGTGTACATAACATTACGATATTGAGTTGCACCCCCTTTTGCCCTCAGAACAGCCTTGATTCATCAGGGCATGGACTCTACAAGGTGTCAAAAGCATTTCACAGGGATGCTGGCCCAAGTTGACTCCAATGCTTCCCACAGTTGTGTCAATTTGGCTAGATGTCCTTTGGGTGGTGGATCATTCTTGATTTTTTTAACTACGGAAGTCAGTTAAGAAAAAATGATTATTTACAATGACGGCCTACCTAAAGGCCTCATGCAGGGACAGGGGCTTGGGATTAAAAAATAATATCAATATTGGACAAAACACACAGCACAACAAGAGAGACAACACTACATATAGAGAGACCTAAGACAACATAGCAAGGCAGCAACACATAACAAAACAGCATGGTATTACCACAACATGGTAGCAGCATAAAACATGGCAAACATTATTGAGCACAGACAACAGCACAAAGGGTAAGAAGGTATAGACAACACATCACGCAAAGCAGCCACAATCGATACACACAGGAAACTGTTAAGTGTGAAAAACCCAGCAGCGTTGCAGTTCTTGACACAAACCGGTGCACCTGGCACCTATTACTATACCCCGTTCAAAGGCACTTAATATTTTGTCTTGCCCATTCACCCTCTGTATGGTAGACATGCACAATCCATGTCTATTTTCGCAAGGCTTACAAATAAATGGAACCATCTCCTCCCCTTCATCTACACTGATTGAAGTAGATTCAACAGGTGACATCAATAAGGGACCATAGCTTTCACCTGGTCAGTCTGTCATGGAAAGAGCAGGTGTTCTTAATGTTTGGTACACAAACTGTATGTGTGCCATAGAACAGTCCTCCCATTTGTCTTCAGACTTCACTGACAGCAGAGGGGATTATCGTTAACGCAAAACATTGAACTTTTGCCAGAGCATCCATCTAGATCTAACCAGCGTGATAACAGCCTAGAGAGGGAGAGGCAGTGTGACAAAGATGAGAGAGAGACACAAAGATACAACAAAGAGTAGCTTATCTCATGAGAGTAGTTACATAATACCGTCACCTGATCTCAGTAAGATTCTCTTAGTTGGCAAATTGATGTTTGAAGGTTAGTATTCTGGTTACTTACTCATAGAAGGTAAGCGTTCTGGGCAGGGGAGGTTCTGGGCGTATGTGAAGTTCTCAGGAAGGTATGTGGTTGGTTGAACCATATATTCACTGGAGTTACTGCCATCTGGGTAATCTACAGAAACAAAACAATGACATGTAAATAAATGTTTTTCTTTGGACTTTTCCCATCTTCCCCCTTTTAGGTAGCTAAGAGAGGGATCATGCTGATTAATAGGTAGTGTGTGTGTGTGTGTGGGGGGGGTAGACAGCAGTTCAAACAACATGAGACGAAGTGCAGGCAAAAATCACAAGAACAGAAGGAAAATAGCAATCCTCACTCCCTTAGATTAGACTCCCTTAGATTGTGAGTGAGAGCCATTTATGGGATTTCTGGCTGCCCACCGTCCCATGTTGGTTAAAGCACCGTCAAGCCTACTACCCTGCTAATACCACTTTAGCCACTTTAATAATGGGAATTGATGGGAAATGATGTAAATATATCACTAGCCACTTTAAACAATGCTACCTTATATAAATGTTACTTACCCTACATTATTCATCTCATATGCATACGTATATACTGTACTCTATATCATCGACGGTATCCTTATGTAATACATGTATCACTAGCCACTTTATACTATACTATGCCACTTTGTTTACATACTCATCTCATTTGTACATACTGTACCCGATAACATCTACTGTATCTTGCCTATGCTGCTCTGTACCATCACTCATTCATATATCCTTATGTACATATTCTTTATCCCCTTACACCACATATGTCAGAGTCAAGGCCCGCGGGCCACATCCGGCCCGCAAGAAGGTTTTTTACGGCCCCTGGGATGATCTTGATTTATTATTAGAACCGGCCCGCAGCAAGCCGGCAGCCCGCAGATCTTTTACACGCACCAATACTACATTTCCCACAATGCAAAGGTGACGCACCGAGCAGTAGGCTGCTTCATTTCAATATTTATTGGCACAGCAGTCGTCAGCATCACAGTAAAATTAACTTTCAGATACCCATCAAAAATGGCAAAACGGAAGGTGGATACTGAGAACCGGGGGTTTCAAACAAGGTGGGAGTCGGAGTATATGTTCACGAAGGTAGCTGGAAAACCTGTGTGTCTTCTGTGTGGAGAAAGTGTGGCGGTACTGAAAGAGTATAATCTGAGACGACATTATGAAACGAAACACGCGGACAAAAACAAGAATATGGACATGGAACAAAGGCTACAAAAGGCAGAGGAATTAAAACGAGGCCTCAAATCTCGACAGGCTCTGTTCAAAAAAGCCAAATCACAAGGCCAGGCTGCTGTCAAGGCCAGTTTTATTTTGGCAGAAGAGATCGCTAAATCAGCCCGGCCATTTACGGAGGGGGATTTCATCAAAAACTGCATGATTAAAGTTTGTGACGAAGTTTGCCCAGAAAAAAGGCAACTCTTTTTAAATGTGAGTCTGAGCAGAAACACCATTGCCGAGAGAGTAGACCAGTTGTCCATCAATCTAAAAGAGCAGCTTGTGAAAAAGGGAAAAGATTTTATTGCATATTCCTTGGCTGTGGATGAGAGCACCGACATTTCTGACATTGCCCAGTTGTCAATTTTCATCCGCGGAGTGGACTCCAACCTAAGCGTGACAGAGGAGTTTTTGGCTTTACGTCCTATGCATGGCACAACTACGGGGCATGATTTGTATGAAGAGGTGTCAAGATGTGTAAATGAGATGGAGCTGCCTTGGGAAAAACTCGTGGGTTTGACAACCGACGGAGCACCTGCGATGTGTGGACACAGGAGCGGACTGGTGGCGAAGATACGGGAAAAGATGCAAGAGGAAAACGCGACAGGTGAGCTGACAGCTTATCATTGTATCATACACCAGGAAGCGTTGTGCGGTAAAGCCTTGAAAATGGAGCATGTAATGAGCATCATCACGCGCACAGTTAACTTTATCAGAGCCAAAGGTTTGAATCACCGCCAGTTCAAGGCATTTCTGACGGAGTTAGAAACGGAGCATGGTGATTTGCCTTATCACACAGAGGTGCGATGGCTAAGCCAGGGAAAGGTGCTTCAAAGATGTTTCGAGCTTCGTGAGGAGATTTGTCTGTTCTTGGACAGCAAAGGGAAAGACACAACACAACTCCGAGACGAAATGTTTCTGTGTGAAATGGCTTTTCTGTGTGACATTACGAGTCATCTGAATGCAATAAACTTGCAGCTGCAGGGTCGGGATCGTGTCATCTCTGATATGTACAGTACAGTGAAGGCATTTAAAACCAAACTGACTCTGTGGGAGACGCAGATGCGGAAAGAAAATTTGAGCCACTTTCCCAGCTGCCAGACCATGAAAGAGAAGCTCTCTACCAGTGCGTTCCCGAGCACACAGTTGGCTGATAAAATAGGTATGCTTGCCGCTGACTTTCGACGCCGATTTGCTGACTTTGAAGCACAAAAAAGCAGGTTGGAACTGCTCGGTAACCCATTTGCTGTTGACGTGGAAAGCTCACCACCAAACCTCCAAATGGAGTTGATTGACCTCCAATGCAATGATGCACTGAGGGCAAAATATGCGGCAGTGGGTGCTGCGGAGTTCGCCCGTTTCCTCCCCGGCACAATGCCCCAGCTGCGCATCCAGGCTGCTCAAACGTTGTCTATGTTTGGCAGCACATACCTGTGTGAACAACTGTTTTCTTTGATGAACCTGAACAAAACATCACACAGAAGTCGACTTACTGCTGAACACCTCCACTCAATTCTGAGGATTTCTTCAGCTCAGAGCCTTACCCCGAACATTGATGAACTTGTGGAAAAGATGGGACACCACCAAGTATCACCCTCAACCTCAAACAAGTGAACATTACTGTGCAATCACATATTTAGAGTTTTTACTCAGTTCAAGTTTAAAAGTTAAAATTTAATATTTGTTTTCACTGCATGTTACTTCTCCTTAAACAAAGTGTTGTTTTTGATTAATAGATTTTTGCACTTTATTTTTTTGTATTTCAATCCAATTATATTTTAAAAATATTTCAGTTGAGTGGATGATAGAAAATTGCTATTATTGTTTTTTCTTTGAAGTAAATTTAGCCCACTTTTGCTAAAATAGAAAATATAGTCTACTGATGGTGCCTTGAATACCGGTTTCTTTCATTTAATGTTCATGTTATGGGGATATTTATATAAAGGAAATTTGTCTTTTGTGTCTGTTGAAAATTAAAGATTACTGACAGAGCCATAAGAAAATATTGCTTTATTTATCTGATCATATTGTAATATATTTGTTAGGTTTTCAGTAGGTTCAATTAGGTTCACTAGACTATATGCGTCATTTAAAATTTTTTCAATGAACATTCGAACAGTCCGGCCCTCGTCTTGTAGCTGATTTTTTTATTTGGCCCTCCGTCCATTTGACTTTGACACCCCTGCCTTACACTGTGTACAAGACAGTAGTTTTGGAATTGTTAGTTAGATTACTTGTTATTACTGCATTGTCGGAACTAGAAGCACAAGCATTTCGCTACACTCGCATTAACATCTGCTAACCATGTGTATGTGACAAATAAAATTTGATTTGATTTGATTTGATATACAGGAGGTTGGCTAGTCGGGTCGGTGGGCTCCAATCCAACTCACCTGTGCCGTTGAGGGTACTGTTCTTATTGGTGTAGAGTCTGATCATCTGGCCAATGGTCCTCACGTTATCCCTCAACATGATACCCTGGGCCTGCACCATGAAGAAGTAGGTGTTGGCTGAGAGAGGGGGATGGAGAGAGGGGGAGATGGTGGAGAGAGAGATGGAGGTAATAAGCCGGAGCGGGGCAGAGAGGTAACAAGAGGAAGACGGGGAGAAAAGGGGAATACAGGTGCAGGGACAGAGCGAGCGAGAGATAGGATGGAAGAGATGAGGACGACAAGGTGCATGGACAGAGCGAGAGAGAGATAGGATGGAAGAGATGAGGACGACAAGGTGCATGGACAGAGCGAGAGAGAGAGATGAGGATGACGAGGTGGAATACAGGTGCAGGGAGGAAGAGAGAGAGGATGGAAGAGATGAGGACGACAAGGTGCATGGACAGAGCGAGAGAGAGAGATGAGGATGACGAGGTGGAATACAGGTGCAGGGAGGAAGAGAGAGAGGATGGAAGAGAGATGAGGACGACAAGGTGCATGGACAGAGCGAGAGAGAGAGATGAGGATGACGAGGTGGAATACAGGTGCAGGGAGGAAGAGAGAGAGGATGGAAGAGAGATGGAGGACAACGAGGTGGAGGTGGAATACAGGTACAGGGAGGAATAGAGAGAGGGACAGAAAGAGGAAGAGTGAAATCAGAAGTGTTTTGAGTGGTTCAATTACACCCCCTTCACGTACCAGTCTAGTGACTCCTAAGTGCAGTGACAGTAAATTAGCAGACTCACGTCATCAGCGTTAAAGCTTCCTCTCCCTCAGCCTCTTGGCCATAAAGGAACAACCTTCGCTGTCACCGGCCCAATGCCACGGTTTAACGCCCAGCAGCAGCTAGCGATGAGACGCACCGGGCCGACGGGCAAGATAAGAGGCACGATAAGAGGAAATTCCCCGTCTCAGGTTGCATCCTAAATAGCACCCTATAGTGTGCACTACACACTATGGTGTCCAGTCAAAAGTAGTGTGGTATATAGAGAATTGGGTGCCATTTGGGACTCAGACAGGCAGCAGGGCGGTAGACTACAGACGGTAGACTACAGACAGGCAGCAGGGCCCTGAATCATTTACCACTATTCACTACTGCAGCAAAACAGCCAGGGTGCACAGACACACCTCATCAGCTAAGGTTACACACACACACACACACCGTGTCAGTTTACACACTCAAGCATTTAATCAATTACAGACACGGTCACATCAAACACACACACAAATTGCAACGCCACAAACTCACACCCCGAGACACCACACTCTCCCAGCCCCGCATTTAAGCACACCTTCTGCATGCCTTGCTTTATCACCCATTACAGAGGACCTTAAGTTGATCCTGTGTGGCAGTTCAGTTCTTTCATCTTTATAAGGATGCAAACCTGCCACAGCAAACAATGACAATGTTGTTGAATGATGGATTCCAGAAGTATGACTCCCTCTCAGTCTGCAGTGTGCGCGTGAGCGTGCGTACCCTGTGTATGTGTACAGTGTGCAAGCATTAATGTGTGTATGCGTGAGTGTATCCACTTCGGTAAAAAGGAGAATTATCGCTTCTGAGCAGTCTTATCAGAAGCAGCCAGACTGTCTTCGACCAGAGGGAGGGGGGGGGACAGGTCAAGCACTACGAGCCCATTCCAATGAAACACTAGCGAATACATTCACAGACGCCTTTTCAGGCTAAGTAACAAGGCTTCAACCAGGACTGCAGCTCTGACTAGACTATAGTATAGCCTAACAGCATAAAGCAAATAAATCTTGTTACTGTTATTAGAGACAGTGTAAGACTGAGTCTGAACCACAAACATTTGCAAATCAGGGTCAGTGCTGTGCCATCACAACTAGGGTATTATCACACTTTTTAAGCAACGTAAAAGCACAGACGAGGGTGTGTGTGTGTGTGTGTAACATGCTCTTTCTGCTGCTGACCGTAGCTAACTGTGGAATACGAACTGTGACCAACTGACTATATAATCCAGACCCGTTACATAATCAAACTGCCCCAATCATTGGAGACAAGGCGCACAAAGAAACGGAAAGATCCAATATTAAAGAACGGAGGCCAGCATCCTGGAGTCGCCTCTTGAGACTGGTGTTTTGCAGGTACTATTAAATTAAGTTGCCAGTTGAGGACTTGTGATGCATCTAGTTTGAGAAACAATGTACTTGTCCTCTTGCTCGGTTGTGCACCGGGGCCTCCCACTCTTTCTATTCTGGTTAGATACAGTTTGCTCTGTTCTGTGAAGGGAGTAGTACACAGCGTTGTACAAAATCTTCAGTTTCTTGGCAATTTCTCACATGGAATAGCCTTCATTTCTCATAACAAGAATAGACTGACGAGTTTCAGAAGAAAGTGATTTGTTTCTGGCAATTTTGAGCCTGTAATCGAACTCACAAATGCTGATGCTCCAGATACTCAACTAGTCTAAAGAAAGCCAGTTTTATTGATTATTTTATCAGGACGACAGTTTTCAGCTGTGCAAACATAATTGCAAAAGGGTTTTATAATGAACAATTAGCCTTTCAAAAGATAAACTTGGATTAGCAAACACAACATGCCTTTGGAACACAGGAGTGATTGTTGCTGATAATGGGCCTCTGTACACCCATGTAGATATTCCATTATTCCAATCAGGTGTTTCCAGCTACAATAGGCATTTACAACATTAACAATGTCTACACTGTATTTCTGATCAATTAGATGTTATTTTAAAAATTGACAAAATGTGCTTTTCTTTGAAAAACAAGGACATTTCTATGTGACCCCTAACTTTTGAACGGTATTGTACGTTTGAAATTTGTTTTTGTCCCCATCCAGACAGTTGTGTCACTGTGCTCATCTGGGAGAGCTAACAACTTTGGTGACAATTACCACATCAGCCAGTCACTCCAGGATTTTTTGTTATATTTGCAGGGGGGAAATAGTTGATTTTGCTGCAGCAATTCTGACATTTTGCGTGGCAAGATGCTATGAATTTTTTGCAAAAATGCACTGACGAGGGAAGATGTTTGTTGACGTGGCTTGATTTAGCCATATTATGCAGTGATTGGTTGAAATTGCAAGCCCCCTTTTTGTACTGTGGTGATGGGGTCCATTTTATGTGATAATATTGCAATGATTTGCCTCTTCTACGCAGAAATAGTGCAGTGATAGGTCCAACTTGCAAGTCCTCATAATATGCAGGGCATTGTTAATTTTGCTAAACACTTTGGAATCACAGAACCCTGCAGGGACTGAACAGCACACCACAACCAAACCAATGCCTAGACAGGCCGTCCCAGGCCAGCCACACAGAACCAGTCAGTGGACCACACCCATGACATTTAGGCCTAAAAACAATGTCCCCGCTCTATGTCTGTGCAGTTTCAAAATCAAACATTTTAACCAGTAGGCCCCTAACATATGGTATACAAAGTCAGGTGAATCTCTTTTTTGCCATCCAAACTAAACACATTGATCCATGTATTATTTTATTTTTTCTCTAAGTGCTGACTTTACCAGCTCCTCAGTAGAAACCCTCCCATGCATGGCCAGGGCTGAAAACTGCTTTGTCTGAGAGAGTCTTTGAAGAGAAAGGGTTAGGTTTCAGCTAATGTGACAAACGCTATAGTAGCCAGAGTTGCCCAAATTGCAAATGTAGGCGGGACATAGTCAGTGTGAAGTTCCTGAGATATCAAACAGAGCATTACTCTGTGCAGTCTTGCCAACTCCTATGGTCATAGTTAAACATTTATGTAGTGTTTCCAGATTTCTATGAAATGTGACCTATATGACTTACAATATGAGGGAAATATTTTTTCTACCAAAAAAAGGTAATTAAGCATGTTAAGAAAAGCACATGTTCTGTGTTGGACTGGTGTGGGTGTACCCCAACAACAGAATGATGTGGACATATACCAGTCAATAAAAATATTAATGCAAGTAGACCGCTGAATGACCAGATCATCTTCTTCAGGATCATGATTTTTTAATAGTCTGTTTGAGGTACAAGTTTGAGGTGGGGTTTTTAAGTGTTTTTTTCTCCGTCCAATATAAGCTTTGGCCACAAATATGAATATAGTATGAGTGAACAACATTATTTGGGTATGAGTTAACAGAATATTAACTTTTAAGTGAGATTTTAACTGAACAGTTACTTTAACTTAACTTACTTTAACTGTTGTCTTTGTCAAAACAGTGCTGCAGAACAGTAGTTATAATATCAGCACTATGTCCATAATGTGATCCTTACGGCTTAGCAGTAGCCATTACACTGTACCATTCATAGATACAGTGTGTGACTATGGACATAGGCTTAACAGCTGGTTAACTATTTGTAAACAAAAGCCTGTGTTGCTTCAGAAAACAAAAGGCCCAAGTAATTTTAGCTACTGCTAGCTATAGAGAGATTTTGCCCATGGGACAATGAATTTGCTGATCAAAGAAGCAAACGGCTCCAAAATAACTTTCAAGACAAGTGTTAGCCTACTTGGAAACAGCTGGTCTTTTGCCATCTTAGTAAGCATTGGCTGACTAATGGTATAGACATGGGTCCTTTTCTAGGTTACCTTGCTCACTCTCTGTTCATGTGAAATAAATATAGACCTATCCTTTTAGCTGTACCCTAGCTACTAAACCAGCTAGCTAGCAGGATTGGTCATGTGGACCTACTTGCAGGCTCTGTCAATGATTTGTAAATGTGGACAACCCCATATTCCCACCATGGCATGGCCCAACAGCATGACAGATGTTTACAAGAGCTTGTTGCCAATGGGTAGCTAACAGACCCAGTCAATCATCAGTTAAATGTTCTTTATGAAATCCCTGAAAGAAAATGAATTAGTTAGGATAACTAGCTAGCTTATTACATTGTTAGACGGCTGGTTTCGGAGCAAGCAGACAAGTTGCAAAATCGGGATAGCTCTCAGACAATGTTGCTACAGTAACCAGTTAGCTATATTGTGCTGCTAGCTAATTAACGGTAGTTGGCTATATTGTGCTGCTAGCTAACTACCGGTAGTTGGCTATATTGTGCTGCTAGCTAACTACCGGTAGTTGGCTATATTGTGCTGCTTGTTAACTAACGGTAGTTGGCTATATTGTGCTGCTTGTTAACTAACGGTAGTTGGCTATATTGTGCTGCTAGCTAACTAACGATAGTTGGCTATATTGTGCTGCTAGCTAACTACCGGTAGTTGGCTATATTGTGCTGCTGGTTAACTACCGGTAGTTGGCTATATTGTGCTGCTGGTTAACTACCGGTAGTTGGCTATATTGTGCTGCTGGTTAACTACCGGTAGTTGGCTATATTGTGCTGCTGGTTAACTACCGGTAGTTGGCTATATTGTGCTGCTAGCTAACTACCGGTAGTTGGCTATATTGTGCTGCTAGCTAACTACCGGTAGTTGGCTATATTGTGCTGCTTGTTAACTACCGGTAGTTGGCTATATTGTGCTGCTTGTTAACTAACGGTAGTTGGCTATATTGTGCTGCTTGTTAACTAACGGTAGTTGGCTATATTGTGCTGCTAGCTAACTACCGGTAGTTGGCTATATTGTGCTGCTGGTTAACTACCGGTAGTTGGCTATATTGTGCTGCTGGTTAACTACCGGTAGTTGGCTATATTGTGCTGCTTGTTAACTACCGGTAGTTGGCTATATTGTGCTGCTGGTTAACTAACGGTAGTTGGCTATATTGTGCTGCTAGCTAACTAACGATAGTTGGTTATATTGTGCTGCTAGCTAACTAACGATAGTTGGCTGGCTAGCTAGCTAGCAGCAACATAGCTCTCAAAAACCCTACTCCGTATGTTGCTAGGGTTTTCAACAGTTACATTCGCCCATATTTGGTTCCATGTGAACTACAATACCGACGCTGTTTGACATTTAGAAACGTGAATAATAATCGCTTTCAAACCGATTTTCGAAACATACATGTATGCACCTTATGTTTCACATCTGCAAGAATTACATTTTTTTATAAAAAAAAAATATATAATTAGCTAGTTACTGTAGCAGTTTTGCACAGATCCGTGGTAGTACTGTAGCAACATAACGCAATCATCCACATGACTAGCTAGTTAACTTAGAGCGACAAGGTACCGGTTCACTAACGAATCCTAACAGTTTGTAAACTGATCGCTAACTTGTCCGATTGGCCACACAGTCACGATGAATTAACTCTGATTTGAGTAACGTTAGCTAGCTAGCCAGCCAGCCAGCCAGCCATCCATCTAGCTAGCAACAAGCTAATTAGTAACGTTAGCCAGCTAGTTGTCAGGAAAGCATCCCTGATGATGCCATGGTTGGGTAGTTAGCGATAAGATAACATTAGTTGATCGTGTTTAGTTAGCTAATGAACTCACCTATTCCAGGAGCCACATATATGAAGTAGAGACACGTCGTAGACATGGAGAAGAAAAAAATTAAGGCCAAAAAGGAGCGGTTCGATACCCGCAGCAGCCGCCTCCAATTCACCATATTTGTTTCTGATTTACCTCTAATCCCATAAAATATACTGTTTGAATAAAAAAATATCTATACTTAAATTGACATGCTAAAAGTAGATTATATGGTCATGCAAAATCAAAGCAACGACATAACCCGCATAATTATTCGGGGATGCAGCGAAAAGGGTAATACTGGGATAGCTAGCCAAGCTGCCCAATCTTGGTTTTCCCGTCAAGAAATTTCCAGATCGAAAAAAATAGGCCTGCATCAGGAACTGCCAAACATTAAAGAACACTGTCCATCGGGCATAGTGAAACCGTTAACTACTTATGTGTAGACAAATAACTAATACTGGCACATTTCTTAGGAATACTCGTTATACTGGTCCATGTTTAGATATGTATTTCTCGCCCGGCGTTGAAGGTTTAAAATAAGACCATCGGGTGGAAGCTGGTCTGCACCGCTGCCTCCTCCCACCACACACAAGTAAGTCTCAACTATGTTTCCAAAACACTCACACTTGGCAAACTACTTCACCAAATCAGCAGGGATATCTGACGATTCTGATTGCATGGAAGCGTATCCCCGCCACGATTTTTGTAAACGTAGATAGTATGTCGACATACTATCTAAACATTTCGAGATACTAAATCGACTATTTTAATTAGTAGAGGATATTTTTCTTAATTTGTAAGATTGTGTGATTTCAGAGGTAGCACAACAGCTCCAAGATGTGAGGTGTTCACAAGTGACTGACGACACCACCATTTTTTTTGAAAGATCATAATAAAGTCAGGAAAGCTATTGAGTGTATTAATGCCTTCTCACATGAATAAGGTTTATCTCTGAATATTATGAAATGTGAATTATTTTCGTTGAAAATATGTGAATTAAACTCAGTATGTAATATCACTGTAAAAGATGTGAACACATATCTCTGTATTAAAGTTAGCAAATATCAGAAAGTAAGGGCCAATTTAAATGTCTCTCCTATTGTAGAGAAAATTGGAAAGAGATTTAACTCCTGGTTATTAAGAGATATTTCTTTATCTGGATGTGCACTTATATCAAATTCTGAAGGTCTGTCCAGATTAGTTTATACCTTCCTTGCCTTGGATGTCCTCTGTCAGTAACTAAAATGGCTGATACTGAATTATTTAACTTCATATGGAGGAATAAACCTAATTATTTATAATTTTTTAAAGAGGTAATATGTAGCACCCAAAGTGAGGGAGGGTTGAATGCTCTGGATTTTAAAACCTCTAATATAATATTTAAGATTAAATGGATACAAAACTATTTAAGAAATAAGGATTACATTTGGAATATCATCCCTAATTTAATATTCCAACAGATTGGTGGTCTAGAATTCTTACTAAAATGCAACTTTGATATGGGTAAAATCCCTATTAAGCTTGCAAACTTTCATAAACAAGTACTTATAACTTGGAACCTCATGTACAAACACAATTTTTCCCAACATAGGTATACAATCTGGAATAATAAAGACATAAAATACAAAAACAAGTCTTTATTTTTCCAGAACTGGTTTGGCAACAACATTATTTGGGTTAAACAATTATTGAATAATGATGGACAACTATATGATTATCCAGCATTCATGAGAACACACAATGTTACATTCACTCCTGAGGAGTATCAAATTGTTGTTAGAGCTGTCCCTAAAGGTGCTCTCAATACAATCAGAAGAAATTGACATTTTAAACTATAAATGTAATAACATGTATATAAGGAAACTGTCAATATGTTATTATTCCCTCTGCTAAAATGTACTGTAATGCAGCCCTAGGACAAGTGAACTGGAACAAAGTTTCATTGTTGTCTGGTAAAAATTGTATATCTAATAAGGTGAAAGAAGTATCCTACAAACTCATTCATAGAATCTACCCTGTAAAGACCTTTACATAGATTTAAAATAGCTATTGATAACAAATGTGTATTTTGTGGCTGTGACCCAGATTTTGGAATGAGTTAGAACATTTTATTTTAAAATAAACTACTATTAATGTTAATTTGTAGAGACTGATATTATGTTTTATTTTGATCCAAATGATATGGACCCTGATTTAACTTTCATTGTTCATTTGTTTATCTTTCATCGAAGATTCTTTATCCATAAAATGAAAGGGGCAGAGAACAAACCCCTCTTCACATTATTTAAGATAGAATTGAAATAGTATTTTGAAATGATCAGTAAATGTAAAAACAAAAAAGCAATACGCACCATAAAAGTATTTAACAAATTGAAAATGAATCTTAATATGTAATACCCCTGTTAGGTTTATGTACACTTGTTTGTATATTTCTGTTTTTTTGTATTTGTTGTGTTCAAAAACTTCTTTTTTTTAAAGGAAAGTTATCATATATCATCTTACATTTCATAGTTCCTTCCACTATGTGTTATGGGGGGGGGTTCCTGGGACCCAGAGTTTTTCCTGATCTGGGAGGCTAAGCACAGGAGGTTGGTGGCACTTTAATTGGAGAGAACAGGCTTGTGGTAATGACTGGACCGGAATCATTGGAATGGTATCAAACACATGGTTTCCAAGTGTTTGATGCCATTCCATTTGCACCGTTCCGGCCATTATTGTGAGCCTTTCTCCCGTCAGCAGCCTCCACTGCCGGGCTAACCCAGTGGTTCTTAAACCTCTCTTCGGGGAACCCCAGCCGGGTCATGTGTTTGATCTATTCCAGAACTAGCACACCGGATTCAACTTGTCAACTAACCATTGATTAGTTAAGGTGTCCCTGAGGAGAGGTTTGAGGACCACTGGGCTAACCTAACCAGGTAAAACTCTGGACCCTAGTTGGAGGATATGACAAACTCAGCAAAAAAAAGAAACTGCCCTTTTTCAGGACCCTGTCTTTCAAAGATAATTCGTAAAAATCCAAATAACTTCACAGATCTTCATTGTAAAGCGTTTAAACGCTGTTTCCCATGCTTGTTCAATGAACCATAAACTATTAATGTACATGCACCTGTCGTTAAGACACTAACAGCTTACAGATACAGCTATCAGCTATCAGCTATCAACATTTTAGCTGACATGAGGGCAGTGGGCATTCCATGAAATGGGAGAGTCATAGTACGAATACATAGTTTTGTATGGATTACATATATAGAGCGTGTGAGCATGTGGGCTGAGCAGACGTTTCACAGAAAACAAACAAAAAAAAATCATAAAGTACTTCTTTGTACTTTGAGACGCTATGCCTTTTTAGGGCTTTTAAGCTCCAACTCCTCTGCTAGTGTGCCAAAAGTCAGTGGATTATGTCATTGTACATACATTGGCAAAATACTGCTACTTAAGTATTGTGGTCAGTTGTATTACCTTGTAAATAACATTTGAATATAGTGGCTGGTGGGTGTCTACTTAGGGAGAGTGGGTCCACTAAGAGACTGAAGTGAGATGAGTGGAGTCCCTACACACACCTCAGAGAAGTGTCTGATGCCCTCCCAGTCACCCGGATAGAGCCACTCTCACCAATAACCACCATTGAAGTTTAGCTATAAAAACAAAGAAAAATATTGACTCGACATCCTCTCCTAATCTGTCCAGAACTCTTATTCATTTGACAGCAGGTTTTCAAGTCACAAAAATAAAGGATATTACATTCAGGGAAGAGCCCCACCTGTTTTGTGCCTGCTTTGCATGTTATTTTTGGCATTAATGTGTGTCACATATCAGATTGCAAACAATGTGAACATTTTTAAAAAATCAGTTAATAAAGCCAGGTACAAACATGATCTCTTTTTTTGTTTTCTTGAGTATGGCAGCTCCAAAATGCAGGTGTTTCAGCCTAGATCAGTGCTTTCTGTGGTGGTGGGGCAGCCAGCAGAAATACAGAGCGTGATTGGCTCAGTGTTCTGTCACTCATGGGGACACTACGTCGAAAATTCAAGCCCCTTGGGTGCTGCCATAAAGTTACAAGTGCCCATCCAAGAAGGCTCAAGGTCATTGGCCACAGATAAAATTACGTCAAATGACATTATATCTACAGTAGCTTTGATTGGACTGATCAACATCATACTTTCCTAATCTTAGCTAGCAAGCTATCAATCATCCTCATGAAGTCAACAAACTACTAGCAAATCCTTTTCCATCCTTGTCATATGAAGGAAAATTATAGATGGAACGTTTCGGTGCTCATTGGCCATTGGACATAAACATTACACAACAAGTCGGAAATTGCAAATTCAACAATGAGTGGTTTGGAAGGAAGCAGTGGCTAACTGCAAGCATCTCAAAGCAATCACTATTTGTCATCCCCTGCCTGCTATTCAGTGGAGAGGGTGTGTGGTCGAAGTCTAGGTTTAAGGATTTAAACTGTGTCTGAAATTGTCTCAAAACATGATAATTGTGCATCACATATAGACAATGCCGTTAAACTGGGATTACTGGGGAAATCAAACGTTGTGGATCAGCTAGACGTATAAACTAGCCATCCAACTTCACAGGTGAGTCTATATATTGTCTATAAAAGTGGATTCCCGGGAGTGGCGCAGCAGTTTAAGGCACTGCATCTCAGTGCTAGAGACGTCACTACAGACCCTGGTTCGATTCCACCGGTTGTCACAATCACGATTGGGAGTCCCATAGGGCGGAGCACAATTGGCCCAGCATCATTAGGGTTTGGCCGAGACAGGCCATCATTCTAAATAAGAATTTGTTCTTAACTGACTTGCCTGGTTAAATTAATTATATTGTCCTTCCTCTTTAGACCACATAGGCTAACTGCTGAGTCTGGGTTTCGCTCTCTCTTTTTCTCTCTCTGTGGTGACTTAACTTGTTAGGGTTGGTGTCATGAGAATTTTCAATCCCAATGATAATAACTAACAATCAATAAGCTTTTTTTTTTTTCTTTTTTTTTTAGGAGGGTGGATCAGCTTAATATTGCGGAAAGATTGTTGCTTCCAATGTAATTGTCTGCATCATTTCCAATCCCCCATATTTTGGGGGTAAATATATATATCCATACACGCATGAATATATATATATATACACATATATACATTTTTATTTATTTATTATTTCACCTTTATTTAACCAGGTAGGCTAGTTGAGAACAAGTTCTCATTTACAACTGCGACCTGGCCAAGATAAAGCATAGCAGTATGAGCAGACAACACAGAGTTACACATGGAGTAAACAATTAACAAGTCAATAACACAGTAGAAAACAAAGGGGGAGTCTATATACAATGTGTGCAAAAGGCATGAGGTAGGCGAATAATTACAATTTTGCAGATTAACACTGGAGTGATAAATGATCAGATGGTCATGTACAGGTAGAGATATTGGTGTGCAAAAGAGCAGAAAAATAAATAAATAAAAACAGTATGGGGATGAGGTAGGTGAAAATGGGTGGGCTATTTACCAATAGACTATGTACAGCTGCAGCGATCGGTTAGCTGCTCAGATAGCTGATGTTTGAAGTTGGTGAGGGAGATAAAAGTCTCCAACTTCAGCGATTTTTGCAATTCGTTCCAGTCACAGGCAGCAGAGTACTGGAACGAAAGGCGGCCAAATGAGGTGTTGGCTTTAGGGATGATCAGTGAGATACACCTGCTGGAGCGCGTGCTACGGATGGGTGTTGCCATCGTGACCAGTGAGCTGAGATAAGGCGGAGCTTTACCTAGCATGGACTTGTAGATGACCTGGAGCCAGTGGGTCTGGCGATGAATATGTAGCGAGGGCCAGCCGACTAGCGCATACAAGTCGCAGTGGTGGGTGGTATAAGGTGCTTTAGTGACAAAACGGATGGCACTGTGATAGACTGCATCCAGTTTGCTGAGTAGAGTGTTGGAAGCCATTTTGTAGATGACATCGCCGAAGTCGAGGATCGGTAGGATAGTCAGTTTTACTAGGGTAAGCTTGGCGGCGTGAGTGAAGGAGGCTTTGTTGCGGAATAGAAAGCCGACTCTTGATTTGATTTTCGATTGGAGATGTTTGATATGAGTCTGGAAGGAGAGTTTGCAGTCTAGCCAGACACCTAGGTACTTATAGATGTCCACATATTCTAGGTCGGAACCATCCAGGGTGGTGATGCTAGGCGGGCATGCGGGTGCAGGCAGCGATCGGTTGAAAAGCATGCATTTGGTTTTACTAGCGTTTAAGAGCAGTCGGAGGCCACGGAAGGAGTGTTGTATGGCATTGAAGCTTGTTTGGAGGTTAGATAGCACAGTGTCCAATGACGGGCCGAAAGTATATAGAATGGTGTCGTCTGCGTAGAGGTGGATCAGGGAATCGCCCGCAGCAAGAGCAACATCATTGATGTATACAGAGAAAAGAGTCGGCCCGAGAATTGAACCCTGTGGCACCCCCATAGAGACTGCCAGAGGACCGGACAGCATGCCCTCCGATTTGACACACTGAACTCTGTCTGCAAAGTAATTGGTGAACCAGGCAAGGCAGTCATCCGAAAAACCGAGGCTACTGAGTCTGCCGATAAGAATATGGTGATTGACAGAGTCGAAAGCCTTGGCAAGGTCGATGAAGACGGCTGCACAGTACTGTCTTTTATCGATGGCGGTTATGATATCGTTTAGTACCTTGAGTGTGGCTGAGGTGCACCCGTGACCGGCTCGGAAACCAGATTGCACAGCGGAGAAGGTACAGTGGGATTCGAGATGGTCAGTGACCTGTTTGTTGACTTGGCTTTCGAAGACCTTAGATAGGCAGGGCAGGATGGATATAGGTCTGTAACAGTTTGGGTCCAGGGTGTCTCCCCCTTTGAAGAGGGGGATGACTGCGGCAGCTTTCCAATCCTTGGGGATCTCAGACGATATGAAAGAGAGGTTGAACAGGCTGGTAATAGGGGTTGCGACAATGGTGGCGGATAGTTTCAGAAATAGAGGGTCCAGATTGTCAAGCCCAGCTGATTTGTACGGGTCCAGGTTTTGCAGCTCTTTTAGAACATCTGCTATCTGGATTTGGGTAAAGGAGAACCTGGAGAGGCTTGGGCGAGGAGCAGCGGGGGGGGCGGGGCTGTTGGCCGAGGTTGAAGTAGCCAGGCGGAAGGCATGGCCAGCCGTTGAGAAATGCTCATTGAAGTTTTCGATAATCATGGATTTATCGGTGGTGACCGTGTTACCTAGCCTCAGTGCAGTGGGCAGCTGGGAGGAGGTGATCTTGTTCTCCATTGACTTCACAGTGTCCCAGAACTTTTTGGAGTTGGAGCTACAGGATGCAAACTTCTGCCTGAAGAAGCTGGCCTTAGCTTTCCTGACTGACTGCGTGTATTGGTTCCGGACTTCCCTGAACAGTTGCATATCACGGGGACTATTCGATGCTATTGCAGTCCGCCACAGGATGTTTTTGTGCTGGTCGAGGGCAGTCAGGTCTGGGGTGAACCAAGGGCTGTATCTGTTCTTAGTTCTGCATTTTTTGAACGGAGCATGCTTATCTAAAATGGTGAGGAAGTTACTTTTAAAGAATGCCTATATAGACATACATACTTTTTTAAAGAATATACCTTTATTATTATTCCCCGCAAACCCGACCGCCGATCCCCCAATTGGAGTAAACTAATAAACACTTCTGCTTCTACCTTCAATCCATACATCTTATACACACTCTACAGACACAGTCTACTTTACAATAGTTCTCTCTTGTTTGTTTTTAGTCCTTCCTCTATTTCTGATGTCCATCCAGTTTGATTTCTATTTGTAACTATGCTATTTCACTAAAGTTCCGAACCTATATACATTTTACAGATCCCGTATGTTTTACATTGTTTATCCTGTTATTAGTCCCACCCTTCAGCTCCATTCAACCCCTCCCATCTGTCTCTCAACATCATCCATTTTGGATTTCTACTTGCCATATATTTGATGCTTCACAAAATAATTGAACCTTCCTATTCTCATAGCTTCTACAGATTGTTGCTAAAATAATAATTGTATTATTGATTGATTGACTATGGCTTTTCAAATCACCCAGTATTGCTATCTGCAGCGTTAGTTCTAGGCAAATGTTGCACTTCTTCAGCCATTCCTGGACCTGTGACCAAAAATGAGCTACATATGGAAAATACAAAAATAAATGATCTAATGACTCTGCCTCCTCACAGCAGAATCTGCAGAGCTGGGAAGATTGTATCCCCCATATATATATATATATAACATTCTATTTGATGCAAGAATTTTGTATAGTAATTTATATTGAAAAATTCAAAGTTTTGAATCCGGCGTTGTTTTGCATATCAATTCATAAACCATGTGCCATGGAATGGGTACATCAAAAATATCTTCCCAACTATTTTGCAATTTATATGGCACAGCTGTCAGTTTTTTGGTCCTTAAATGAAATTGGTATATGTTTTTAGTTATCACACTTTTCTTTAACCATTTATGTTCTTTAATACAGGGCCGACATACAAGTTCCTTACTTTTTTCCCCTTCTACTTGCCTCTTCCATTTTTGTGGTAATGCTGCAATTAATTGGTTGTAATTGTGGGTAGAGCAGACATTTCCATATGTCTGTGTTAGCTGCATGTGGGACATAACTCCACCAGTCCTATTTATGATATCATTCACTAAAATTATACCTTTTTTAAACATTTCTTCGATAAATACAGTTTTTTTTATCAATTGGTATATTTGAATTTAACAACAATATTTGTTGAACTATTTGTTGCATTTTTTAGTGATCCAATACGTAATATGGTACATTTATCATTAGGGTTTGGCCGGGATAGGCCATCATTCTAAATAAGAATTTGTCCTTAACTGACTTGCCTGGTTAAATTAATTAGATTGTCCTTCCTCTTTAGACCACATAGAGCGAAACCCAGACTCAGTGGTTAGCCTCTCTTTTTCTCTCTCTGTGGTGACTTAACTTCTTAGGGTTGGTGTCATAAGAATTTTCAATCCCAATGATAATAACTAACAATCAATAAGCTTTGACCAATCCCCGAGGTTTGTAAGACCCTGGATTTAATAATAATTAGGCAAAGACTCAGCTTATGCAAAAGGTTCATACAATTTATTCACGAGAACGTTCTGAAGTCCATTCACATCCATTTTATAACTCACTCCCTACTTACGCACATACCTCCACACAAACAGTAGATATCCTACGCACATACATACACACGAACAGTAGGTGAGTTGTATCCACTGTTAATCACCACCAAGCCGGCAGTTCCATTCCCCCGAGATTAGAGGAACCTTGAAAGCACTCCCTGTCCTATCGTAAGTTTCTCAGAGTTCTAGCCAGGTCAGGTCATACACAGTTGAATTGTTCACGGTATTTTCTTAGACACACACACACATTTCTCTCCCTCATATGTCTCTACCGAACCTGATAGAACGTACATTTAGTACTTTAATTATTCATTATACATGCTACATAAACTAATAATCACTAATAGTTACATTTCAGGGTGGAATTCTTTAATCATTACCTTAAACCTATATATTCCCTTGTCAGTTGGGCCCCTTTTTTCTCAATTTCCGCCTGACTGATATGTCCAAAGGAAACTGCCTGTTGCTCAGGCCCTGAAGCCAGGATATGCATATAATTGGTACCATTGAAAAAAAAACACTTTGCAGTTTGCAGAAATGTTAAAATAATGTAGGAGAATATAACACAATAGATATGGTAGGAGAAAATCCAAAGAAAATCCAACCAGAATTTGTTTTGTTGAAAAGACCTTGCTCTTACAATGGAAGGTATAGGGGCATACTGAATTCTAGCTCCCAGGATGCAATTCCTATGGCTTCCACAGGGTGTCAGAAGTCTATGTTCAATGTTTCAGGCTTGTCATCCAAAATGAGTAAGAAATATGAGTTTTAGTACAGGGACACACTCTTGGAAATTCATGTTTGGGAGAGCGATGACGACAAGACGCACCTGCTAAAATCGGTTTCCTATTGAACATACTTCTTTCCGTAAGAAATATTATAGTTTGATTACATTTTAAGGTATCTGAGGAGTACATTGAAACATATTTTGACTTGTTGAAACAAAGTTTAGTGGTAGATTTTCGGATTCCTTTCTCTCCATGTTGAACGAGTGGATTACTCAAATCGATGGCGCCAACTAAACAGACCTTTGGGGATATAAAGAAGGATTTTATCTAACAAAACGACACTACATGTTATAGCTGGGACCCTTTGGGTGACAAATTAGAGGAAGATTTTCAAAAAGTAAGTGAATATTTAAACGCTATTTGTGAATTTATGAAACCTGTGCCGGTGGAAAAATATTTTGATGTGGGGTGCCATCCTCAAACAATTACATGGCATGCTTTCGCTGTAATGGATACTATAAATCGGATTAACAAGAATTAAAACTTTCAACCGATATAAGACACTTGTATGTACCTAAATGTTTAATATCCATAATTTTTACGATTATTTATTTGAATTGCGCCCCCACCAGTTTCACCGGAAGTGGTTCCGCTAGCAGAACGCCTAGCCCAAACAGGTTTTTAAAGAAGAGTACAATTAAGGCTTCTTGCTGCATTTTTCTGAACTAATATCTATCTGAATTTCTGGCGCTGTCCATTTGCGAAATTGCTGAACGAATACGCCTACCTCATCGGAGCTCTTTGCTTGCTTATACTTAAGAGCTAAGTGCTAATTATATTAGAACAAACATTTGTGAATTTACTGAACATAAATGTAATAATGTTTGTGTATGGTTCAAAAGTCAAAACTTATGTCGGCATTCATTATTATTGAAGGAGAATGTGGTTATTATCCAGTTACACAAATCCACAAGGAGTCAGTTGAAACCATATTTATTTAAGCTAGTCATTAATTTATTTAAGCTAGTCAAGCTCCACTCTCGGGACAGCTTTATCCTCTTACAGCCACCGAGACGCCAGCGTCTCACCTAGCCAACAGGAAATGGAAATGCGTAGCGCTAAATGCTAATAGTACTCGCTAAAACTCAAACTTTCATTAAAACACACATGCAGGGTACTCAATTAAAGCTACGCTCGTTGTGAATCTAGCCAACATGTCAGATTTTTAAAATGCTTTTCGGCGAAAGCATGAGAAGCTATTATCTGATAGCATGCAACCCCCCGAAATACCTGAAGGGGACGTAAACAAAAGAATTAGCATAGCCGGCGCTACACAAAACGCAGAAATAAAATATAAAACATTCATTACCTTTGACGAGCTTCTTTGTTGGCACTCCTATATGTCCCATAAACATCACAATTGGATCTTTTTTTTCGATTAAATCCGTCCATGTATACCCAAAATGTCCATTTATATAGCCCGTCTGATCCAGGAAAAAACAGCTTTCCAAAACGCAACATTTTTTTAAATTAAAAAAGTTGCCTATAAACTTTGACAAAACACTTCAAACTACTTTTGTAACCCAACTTTAGGTATTAGTAAACGTTAATAATCGATCAAATTGATCACGGGGCGATCTGTATTCAATAGCAGCTACTCTTGAAATCATGGTCCACATTCTCTCTTCCATAAACTTCCTGTTGTGTACTCGACGAGAGGAAGTGCCTATTTCTCATACAACCAAGGATTAACTTCAATGGAATTGCCAGTACTGGCGACATCGTGTGGAAGCTGTAGGAACTGTAAACTGACCGCTATCTATTTTCCCTTGCCATAGACAATTCAGAGATTGGCGGATGGATACTGTTTTTTTTTTTTTTTTTTTTGTGAACAGGTTTTTCTTGGGATTTCGCTTGCTATTCACGTTCTGTTATAGTCACAGACATGATTTAACCCGTTTTAGAAACTTCAGAGTGTTTTCTATCCACACATACTAATCACATGCATATGCTATATTCCTGGCATGAGTAGCAGGACGTTGAAATTTTGCGCGATTTTTAACAAAATGTTGAAAAAATTCAAGAGAGCCTTAAGAGGTAGACCCTAAACGTTTGGGGGTGTTGTTTATCACCATTATAGTGCATTTAATTTATTGTTTAGAGTTGTGTAGTGGCTTTGCTGGCATGCATCTAAAAATAATGTTGTGTGCCCCACCAAGATTGACATGCTAAAATCCCCACTGTTGCATTGTAATATAGTTACATCCATCCTTCTCTCTCTCCCAAGCCAAACCCATCCCTCTCCCCCTCCTCCTCCCCTCCATATTTCTTTATCAACCCAAGCCAAGCTTGTCCCAACCTCCCGTCCTTACCCACCCTTGCCCACACAAGTCAAGCTTATCCCTACCTCCCATCCATGCCCAGCCTTACCCACCCAAGCCCATTTTGTCCCAACCTCCCATCTTTCCCATCCTCTGACACACTTAAACCCATCCCTCCATCAACTTACTCATCCATTCTCATTCATTCCTGCCTAAAACATATAACCTATTTATCCACACAATCATTCTCTCCCACCCTCCTACACATATTCATATTTACCATCCCTCACTTTTCCCTCACCCTCCCATTTATACACAGACACACCTACACTCCCACACACACGCACATCCCTAGAACAGTTATTGACATGCATGCTATATTTACCACTTTAAATTGTCTTTTCAGTGTCCATGTAGTCCATTGGCATCGGCTACTTCTATAATTACGTCATAGAGGAGAACAGTTATATGGGGAAAGTAAAGTATAGATTTTATTGGGGGGAGAGGGAAATTATATAGTCTCAATTTATGATAAGCTGTGGTCCCAGGCGTCACAGTTTGTAGCCTAGTACGCTCATTGTTATTTCCTACTTCAACCTCTTCTCAGTGCAGGGGTCTCTCCTCCTCCAACTAGGAAGGTTCCTGGGAAGGTTTCCTGAACCTTGATTAGGTCTTGATCTGTGCTTGAGAATTCCATCCATTGTGTTCCCTTCCATACCCACAGTACTGCCGGGAAGCAGAGTTGAAATTTTATTAGTTTTTCCTCCAGTGACTGTCGATCGGAATGTATTGCTTCCGTTGGTTTCTCAGCCTAACAGACAGGTCCTGGACGAATAGAATGGAGTGGCTGTGGATTTTGATCTCCTTTACCCCGGTGCCTTCAGAATGTTTATTGCTATATCGATTTTAGGTGGTTCTTTTGAACTTTGTTGTCTGGCTTATAACCACATTTTTGTCAGTACAAAAACAGAGCTTGACAAATGCATGTGCCACTGTTTCAATGTGGTTTAAATACTATCAGCTTTTATGATGCTGATACAGATATACTGTCTGTAGAAGTCCTCTCACTGCGCATTCAAATTCTCTCAAGACGCTGAAATAAATAAATAATATTTCTCCACCAAATTTAGCCTCCATTTGGTATATAATTTTAATGCAAGAAATGCTGCAAGAGTTAATATTAAGGCTATTTGAGGTTATAGACCTACAGTCTGTGTCCATATTTTAATTTCTCTATAACCCATCTGAACAGTAGGCTATAGTTCCCTTAACATGCCACAGACCTACTTGAAGTCCCCATCACCTCACAATCATCATACATAACAAGCTATCATCCTCTTTTATTACTTCACCAAATCTTTCCCAAACATTACTTTTCTGGCCCTCCCTTGTCTTTATTTTCAACTCTCCATTAAGCAGCTTTTCTCTTTTATTTTACTTTAATAAAAACATTTTTTTACCCCCTTTTCTCCCCAATTTCATGGTATTCAATTGTTTTTAGTAGCTACTATCTTGTCTCATCGCTACAACTCCCGTACGGGCTCGGGAGAGACGAAGGTTGAAAGTCATGCGTCCTCCGATACACAACCCAACCAAGCCGCACTGCTTCTTAACACAGCGCGCATCCAACCCAGAAGCCAGCCGCACCAATGTGTCGGGAGGAAACACCGTGCACCTGGCAACCTTGGTTAGCGTGCACTGCGCCCGGCCCACCACAGGAGTCGCTGGTGCACGATTAGACAAGGATATCCCTACCGACCAAGCCCTCCCTAACCCGGAAGCCAGCCGCACTAATGTGTCGGAGGAAACACCGTGCACCTGGCAACCTTGGTTAGCGCGTACCTTGGTTAGCGCACACTGCGCCCGGCCCGCCACAGGAGTCGCAGCAGCTTTTCTCTTATTGAATTAAACTCTGACATTGTCCTCTTTGCCTCTGTGGCTCGACATTTGCTTTTTCTGCCCGTTCCCAAAAGCATTTGGCGTGTTGGCTATTTGGCCCCTGTACAGTAAAGTTAGGCTTATGCACTAATGTCAGATAGCCTAAAATAATGAAAGAAAAACTTCAGCATAAACATATGAATGATTTAAGCCGCCGGCCGGTGCCCTTCATCCACACACTACTTAATGATCCTAAACCCGCCCCGTGGATATAACCGTGGGGACTGCGGGTTATGAGTCAACCCGTGTATCACTAGCAGACACTGCCATTGGATGCACATCATTGACCTAGTCTTATTAGTAATAATCCAATGGACCCTGTACACTTCGATTAGGATTATATACAGGAAATCCTTATTATTTCACTGAATGATTTTCAATTTGTGACAACCACACAAACAGCCACTCACCGATCTAACCGCTCTAATGCAGTTACACTCCTGACACCTACATACAGAATTTTTACAGAGACAGTTGTTTGGTATGGAGGCTCCAGCCACTTAACCTGACTGGATGGAGGAGACATTTCAACAGCTACACACTACAGGGGAGACGCAACGTAAGACACACACACACACACACAGACAGACACACCATTTTTTGGGGGGGGATATATTTCCATAAAATATATATTAAAATATATTGGGAAAATGTATTTATCAAATAACTAAATAAAATATGTAAATATATTTGTAAAAAACGTGTAAAATACACACACTCACACCCTTCTCTACCCAGTGGTAATGTGGAGTCTCTATTGACTTCTGGTACCTTAGCATTAGGTTCTCAAAGTGGCATTTTGCATGCAAAAGTTGGATCATTGAGTTGTAGTTGAAAATAAATTCAGCAGCTATTGAAGTGTTTATTTTGAAACGACATGTAGAACATATCTGTGAATATATTTAGAAATACATTTTTTCCGAGCTGTCAATCACAATTTGAAATGTTCCTGAGCCTCACCACGAACTGACAGAGTAGCCATTGCAATTGTGCATTTTCATCAGAAGAAGGGGAAGAGCAGCTGTCACTGCCAAAAAGATTTCTTGTGGATAATGGCATTTTATTTGATAAAATATTCACATTGCATTAAAATATGTTTTTAACCGTGTAGGTGACAGAGGAAGAACATCATTTATTAAACTGCAAGCAAGAGTTTATCTAGCTTGCTAGCAAGCTGTGTTAGCAAGCCAGATAAACTCTCCTTTAGCTTGCCACCAATGTGCAGTGTGACTGACCAAGGTAAGAATTGTTTTGGAAATTGTAGAGTAGAGTTAAGTAGAATTTATATCATGTATGTATTATATCAAATGTAATTTCCAAATCTAATATACTGCTTGCTAGCTAGGCAACTTAGCAAGCTTTAGTGAGGGTTGAGTGTCTCAGATAGAACTGGATAGCTAGATTATTTGTAGGAACAACAAACAAAAAATCATATTTTGCACTCCTGCAGTTGATCCTTCTGGTCTGAAAAGCTCAGCTGCCTATGGAAAGACCCCAGCCAATGTAAGGCATATTTTCTGTCATTTAGCTAGCAAGTTCCCAATGAAATGAACCCCTTATTTATTCTTCGTCTTGTGTGGAATTGTTTTACTGACTTTAAGTCACTGCATTATCTACAGGGTAACTGTCAATTTGTTAGTCTGCAATGGACACTGGAAGTGAAGGAATCTGCATTGTAAGTGTCAATTTGATTTTCAAAGGCAATTTTCAAATACAGATGTTAAGTGCACAGATGTCATTTGTACAGTCGTGGCCAAAAGTTTTGAGAATGACACAAATATTAATTTCCACAAAGTTTGCTGCTTCAGTGTCTTTAGATATTTTTTGTCAGATGTTACTATGGAATCCTGAAGTATAATTACAAGTATTTCATAAGTGTCAAAGGCTTTTATTGACAATTACATTAAGTTGATGCAAAGAGTCAATATTTGCAGTGTTGACCCTTCTTTTTCAAGACCTCTGCAATCCGCCCTGGCATGCTGTCAATTAACTTCTGGGTCACATCCTGACTGATGGCAGCCCATTCTTGCATAATCAATGCTTGGAGTTTGTCAGAATTTGTGGGTTTTTGTTTGTCCACCCGCCTCTTGAGGATTGACCACAAGTTCTCAATGGGATTAAGGTCTGGGGAGTTTCCTGGCCATGGACCCAAAATATCGGTTTTGTTCCCCGAGCCACTTAGTTATCACTTTTGCCTTATGGCAAGGTGCTCCATCATGCTGGAAACGGCATTGTTCATCACCAAACTGTTCCTGGATGGTTGGGAGAAGTTGCTCTCGGAGGATGTTTTGGTACCATTCTTTATTCATGGCTGTGTTCTTAGGCAAAATTGTGAGTGAGCCCACTCCCTTGGCTGAGAAGCAACCCCACACATGAATGGTCTCAGGATGCTTTACTGTTGGCATGACACAGGACTGATGATAGCGCTCACCTTGTCTTCTCCGGACAAGCTTTTTTCCAGATGCCCAAAACAATCGGAAAGGGGATTCATCAGAGAAAATGACTTTACCCCAGTCTTCAGCAGTCCAATCCCTATACCTTTTGCAGAATATCAGTCTGTCCTTGATATTTTTCCTTGAAATAAGTGGCTTCTTTACTGCCCTTCTTGACACCAGGCCATCCTCCAAAGGTCTTCCCCTCACTGTGCGTGCAAATGCACTCACACCTGCCTGCTGCCATTCCTGAGCAAGTTATGTACTGGTGGTGCCCCAATCCCGCAGCTGAATCAACTTTAGGAGACGGTCCTGGCGCTTGTTGGACTTTCTTGGGTGCCCTGAAGCCTTCTTCACAACAATTGAACCTCTCTCCTTGAAGTTCTTGATGATCCAATAAATGGTTGATTTAGGTGCAATCTTACTGGCAGCAATATCCTTGCCTGTGAAGCCCTTTTTGTGCAAAGCAATGATGACGGCACGTGTTTCCTTGCAGGTAACCATGGTTGACAGAGGAAGAATAATGATTCCAAGCACCACCCTCCTTTTGAAGCTTCCAGTCTGTTATTCGAACTCAATCAGCATGACAGAGTGATCTCCAGCCTTGTCCTCGTCAACACTCTCACCTGTGTTAACAAGAGAATAACTGACATGTCAGCTGGTCCTTTTGTGGCAGGGCTGAAATGCAGTGGATATGTTTTGGGGGGATTCAGTTCATTTGCATTGCAAAGAAGGACTTTGCAATTAATTGCAATTAATCTGATCACTCTTTATAACATTCTGGAGTATATGCAAATTGCCATCATACAAACTGAGGCAGCAGACTTTGTGAAAATTTATATTTGTGTCATTCTCAAAACTTTTGGCTACAACTGTACATTATATTTTGTGTTTCAGATGTGACTTCCAGTAACCCATGCCATAATTCAACAATGGACCATGTTATTTGAGCAAAACATTAAGATTATTTAAACCACTCCTGTAGTTGTCAGTCATGAGTCATTCATTCAATCTTTTAAAAGTGTTTTTACTGGTCTTTTGACCAATGACATCAGATCTTTTCACATCTGATATTTTTCAGGGCTGATCTGATTGGTCAAAATACCAAATAGTGGAAAAAGAGTTGGACTGCCTGGCTAAACGCAGCCTATGTAGAGTATAAGTGTGCCATGTGAGAGGTAAACAGAAGACTGCTTTTCCTCTGAGGTACTACCATAGCTTTAAAATTCAGGAAGTCAAAAGTCAGGTTGAGCCAGTCGGGTTGCATTTTTCACAATTGATTTGTGGAATCATACGTTTTATTTAGGCTCTTTGCACACAATGTTTCCCAATCAGTTGATGCTCATCCCAGAGTCGTACTCATTTATTCTGTAGCAAAAACACAGAGTACAAGGAGTGGAATGTTAGCTAAACAGACTGGTACCCAGACCAGGCTATGTATTCTAGCCAAAGGAGGCTGATGAGGGGAGGACGACTCATAATAATGACTAGAATTAAGTGAATGGAATGGTATCAAATACAAGGAAACCATGTGTTTGATTTGGTGATACCATTCCATTCCCCGGTGTTCCCTCCCTCCTGTCCTGTGATTCACCCCTGATATCTTGGCACAGCCTGGTGTTTCACACAGCAGCTGTCACCCCCAATGAATATTTTAATTCAGTTTACCATACTATCCGTCACTCGCTGCTAAATGCGCCAGATAGACTTCACAAATTATTAATGCATTCATTTATTGTAATGTATTTTTTTTTACTTTGTAATGATAGATTTTGCTTTTGAACGAGGGCCTCAAACTCAAGTCCCAGGTGCCACATCATGAAATTGCACCCATGAGAAACTTGGCCCCCAGGTATTTTAAGATTTAGGCCCCTAGCAGCGGATGACCTTGAGGTACCCTTGCATACCAAAATACCCTTGCATCCTGGTCTTATAATAGCTCACATTGTTTTTCAAGTGAAATGAAACATGAGCGCAGCAGCGATCAGTCTGCTTAACCAGGCTACCCTTCAAGCTGTGTTGTTCAGAAGTCCTTCTGTGCATGTCAGGAGATGCCCATGGCCACTAGATGGTGACACCACACAAGTTAATGCAGTCTATGCGCACCTGAAAATCATGAACACGTGTGTCCCTTTGGCACGTATGATCATTGCCCTGGCATAGCCAGAAGGGGTCATAGTTTGTCTCCAACATTTACATTTATACACACTCTCTGATCTGACTCACATGCTCTTCCTTTCCAATGAAATAATGAATAAATAACAATGCGTATCAAAATGATCAGAAGCACAGCCGCACACTGCTAGATTGCATTCCTCTCAATAAGTTAACAGGAGACACAACTCGTATTATTGCGCGCTCAACAGACATGATCAATGTCAACCATGGGACCCGAGGGGAACAAATTACAAATAATCAGACGGGTAATGAAACTAGAAGTGGCCTGGTACACACTTTGATCTTGTCCATTAGCTAATTTAGATCATCCTCTTGACTGCCTCATAAGTGCATCTGGAGACTTCTGTCTGTCCCAAATGGCACCCTATTCCCTATATAGTGCACTACATTTGACCAAAAGTAGTGCGCTATAAAGGGACAGAATAGGGTGCCATTTGGGATGGAACCTTTACCCAATGCTAAACAGAACAAGTAGTAGTAAAACCAAGGTGCCTGTGTGAAATTGATTAATCAGAAGACACA
Organism: Oncorhynchus mykiss; assembly: GCF_013265735.2. NCBI lineage: Eukaryota > Metazoa > Chordata > Actinopteri > Salmoniformes > Salmonidae > Oncorhynchus > Oncorhynchus mykiss. Next base: position 80,034,873 of record NC_048569.1, read on the forward strand.
GCAACATCAGTTGTCTGATGTTTTCTGAACATTCCCCATACTCTCTGTAATTCTCTATGCAGGGACAGCTTGGCCAAATACCAGATGAGGCTGTCCATCTTTAGCCTGTCTAAATTGTTCGTTTTTTGGCAAAAAAAATATGATTATTTGGCTAGTAATGGGGACCTCACAGACAAAAATGGGCCTTTAGTGTTGAAATGCGGGAGACTATTTCTCGTCACAGTCCGTCCATTCACAAGAAGTAAGAGCAAGCGCGTGTGTACAGTACATGTGTGCAGCGGCGCAACTTTCACTAGGGACCACATTCAGAGGAGTGGCCAGCAGAGTCACCGGATCTCACATCAAGACATCAACACGGTAGCGAGTTCTGAGATGCCTGCCCTGTTCTGTATCTCCTATTCTTGTACAGGTGCCCTCGCCACTTTCTCTCTCTCTCCCCGGATCTTTGCTCGCCTACATCATACTCATACATCGCTGACTTTTTATTGATCAGCGGATGAACTATTTGATTAGTGACTTTTAGGGCATTTAACAAACATGATGCTATTGTTTATTTTGCTGGTGTCTACCCTTGGCTTTTACAATGTTGGCGTTACTTTTAGAGCCCGTTGCACTGTGAATGAGGAAATATATGATTGTTACTCCCTTGAGTAATTGTGAGAAACCCCACGCTTGCTCCAGAAATGCACATGAGAGGAAATGCCCATGAGAAATGGGACTCTTGCTCTTACATGTCAGGACTGTTCTCTTGGTACTTAACCTTGTCTCTGGACTTCACACATCTCCTGAAATATGTGTCGTTAAAGACTCTGGTGACTCTGGATTCTCCTTCAACTGCTGTCTGTAACTCCAAATGTTGCAACCCTCGATCTAGATTTGCCATTATCTTGTTGCTTCTATTGTCTGGAAATGTCCAGTCTAATCCAGGTCCTGACATTCTTACCCCTGACGAATTAAGTAGTCAGTGTGGCCTGAAGTTTTTGCATATAAATGTAAGAAGTCTTCTGCCGAAGCTTGATTTTGTGAATATATGGATAAAAACTGCCGACCCTGATGTATTTATGCTTTCTGAAACCTGGCTTAAAAAAATCTATTAATGACAAAAATATTGGCATAAATTGTTGCAATGTGTTTTGTACAGATCATAAATCTAAGGGTGTTGCTGTAGGGACAACAAGGGGACAACAAACAGATCCAGACAGGGAGGGACAACAAACAGATCCAGAGAGGGAGGGACAACAACCAGATCCAGAGAGAGAGGGACAACAACCAGATCCAGAGAGAGAGGGACAACAACCAGATCCAGAGAGAGAGGGACAACCAACAGATCCAGAAAGAGAGGAACAACAAACAGATCCAGAGAGAGAGGAACAACAACCAGATCCAGAGAGGGAGGGACAACAACCAGATCCAGAGAGGGAGGGACAACAACCAGATCCAGAGAGGGAGGGACAACAAACAGATCCAGAGAGAGGGAGGGACAACAAACAGATCCAGACAGGGAGGGACAACAAACAGATCCAGACAGGGAGGGACAACAAACAGATCCAGACAGGGAGGGACAACAAACAGATCCAGACAGGGAGGGACAACAAACAGATCCAGACAGGGAGGGAGAACAAACAGATCCAGAGAGGGAGGGACAACAAACAGATCCAGACAGGGAGGGACAACAAACAGATCCAGACAGGGAGGGACAACAAACAGATCCAGACAGGGAGGGACAACAAACAGATCCAGACAGGGAGGGACAACAAACAGATCCAGACAGGGAGGGACAACAAACAGATCCAGACAGGGAGGGACAACAGATCTAGAAAGAGAGGGACAACAAACAGATCCAGAAAGAGAGGGACAACAAAGAGGGACAACAAACAGATCAAGAGAGAGACAACAAACAGATCCAGAGAGGGAGGGACAACAAACAGATCCAGAGAGAGAGGGACAACAAACAGATCTAGAAAGAGAGGGACAACAAACAGATCCAGAAAGAGAGGGAAAACAAACAGATCCAGAGAGAGAGGGACAACAAAGAGGGACAACAAACAGATCCAGAGAGAGGGAGGGACAACAAACAGATCCAGAGAGAGGGAGGGACAACAAACTGATCCAGAGAGAGGGAGGGACAACAAACAGATCCAGAGAGAGGGAGGGACAACAAACAGATCCAGACAGGGAGGGACAACAAACAGATCCAGACAGGGAGGGACAACAAACAGATCCAGAGAGAGGGAGGGACAACAAACAGATCCAGAGAGAGGGAGGGACAACAAACAGATCCAGACAGGGAGGGACAACAAACAGATCCAGACAGGGAGGGACAACAAACAGATCCAGACAGGGAGGGACAACAAACAGATCCAGACAGGGAGGGACAACAAACAGATCCAGACAGGGAGGGACAACAAACAGATCCAGACAGGGAGGGACAACAAACAGATCCAGACAGGGAGGGACAACAAACAGATCCAGACAGGGAGGGACAACAAACAGATCTAGAAAGAGAGGGACAACAAACAGATCCAGAAAGAGAGGGACAACAAAGAGGGACAACAAACAGATCCAGAGAGGGAGGGACAACAAACAGATCCAGAGAGAGAGGGACAACAAACAGATCTAGAAAGAGAGGGACAACAAACAGATCTAGAAAGAGAGGGAAAACAAACAGATCCAGAGAGAGAGGGACAACAAACAGATCCAGAGAGAGAGGGACAACAAACAGATCCAGAGAGAGAGGGACAACAAACAGATCCAGACAGTGAGGGACAACAAACAGATCCAGACAGGGAGGGACAACAAACAGATCCAGAGAGAGGGAGGGACAACAAACAGATCCAGACAGGGAGGGACAACAAACAGATCCAGACAGGGAGGGACAACAAACAGATCCAGACAGGGAGGGACAACAAACAGATCCAGACAGGGAGGGACAACAAACAGATCCAGACAGGGAGGGACAACAAACAGATCCAGACAGGGAGGGACAACAAACAGATCCAGACAGGGAGGGACAACAAACAGATCCAGACAGGGAGGGACAACAAACAGATCCAGACAGGGAGGGACAACAAACAGATCTAGAAAGAGAGGGACAACAAACAGATCCAGAAAGAGAGGGACAACAAAGAGGGACAACAAACATATCCAGAGAGGGAGGGACAACAAACAGATCCAGAGAGAGAGGGACAACAAACAGATCTAGAAAGAGAGGGACAACAAACAGATCTAGAAAGAGAGGGACAACAAACAGATCCAGAGAGAGAGGGACAACAAACAGATCCAGAGAGAGAGGGACAACAAACAGATCCAGACAGTGAGGGACAACAAACAGAACCAGACAGGGAGGGACAACAAACAGATCCAGAGAGAGAAGGACAACAAACAGATCCAGAGAAAGAAAGTAATCAAGCCACTGCAGCAACTCCTTCCAGAAATGAGAGCGATTTAGGTGACAAAAACACTGGGCCCAAACAAGTGAAGCTGAATAGCTACCCACACAAAAGTGTTGGTACACAGAAAAGGGCACTGCTGGTAGAGTACTCTGTGCACAAAAACACAACTTTCTGCTTTCCATGTAGAGTTTTTGGCAAAAACATTAAATTTGATTATTTTGACAGTAATGGCTGCAAAAATTTGAAAAAAGCTTTGTATATCTTCGGTTAACATGAGAAGGCACAAACACAGAGAGACAGTGTTGTAGCATGGAAAAGCTACCAGGCAACTAGCAAGCATGGGAACATTGCTCAGATTTTAACATCTGCCCATGCTAGTGATATTGCAGAGAGAAGGGAGTATCTGAGAAGAATTGTTGCGGTCACTTCAATGTGAGGAAGACAGAGACTCTTTCCGTGCCAATGATGAATCTAGTGAAAGCACAAATAGAGGGAGCTTTCCTGAACGTATGGAGCATTTGAAGGAGTTTGACCCTTTCCTGCAAAGGTACAATACTCCATCAAATGCAATGTATCTTTCTTCAGAATCTCCGAATGACATGATCGAATGCTGTTGTTGTGACGTATTAGTTAATGTGACAACTGTTGTTCATCGAATGATTAAAAGTTTCTAATTGCGTGATTAACTGAATCAAGCAATTATTAACCTGGGGCACCATGGGAAAACTAGTTTTTATTGAGTTTCTATTTCCAAAAATTAACTCAAAGAATATCAGAATATCTATTTTACAACAGCCGCTAATTAACCAGTTACCTCTGCAATCTCGTTCTGAACGTTGTATAGTCCGTGAATCTGCACGGACCCGGGTCTCACCAATGAGTTTCGTACCACACAAATCTTAGTTGAATTTTTATTTACTAGAAAGCTAAAATGATGATAAAAGATACACATAGACAAAACACATCATAGGCTATTGATTAGAACTTAGTATAAACGGGCCAACACACTATGGCGCGTGTCACCCAAAATGGGGATTTGAAAGAGAGAGGAAAAAGAAAGTACACGAGAGAAATATACATTTGGGTGAATTTGTCAGCTATGCTATTCTAACACTTGCCCCAAACTGCCGCTCTTATGGGTCAGAATATAATGATGTAATTACGTGGGGAAGGTCTCCGAGGATTCTCTGCATGGACCGTTCAGCTGCTCGATGACGCACTTCTCTGGCGCACCTCTCTGATCGTCCTCCCGATGTCAGTGTCCTTTTGGCTTAGGAGTCTGTTCTCTCACCCTTGCCCTGGAAGGGGTCTTCTGAGGACAGACAGCTCTGTAGCTCAGAGCTCACAGCATATGAATGAAACAGTGTAGATACCACGATTCGATGGGAGATGGAGGCTAGGTGGTTCGACTTGAATTCACCCGCTTAGACACAGCTACTCATCCGTAACTTGGGTAGAAAATGATTTCTTTGTCTTCAAACTTGCGTTGCGTTTTGGGTTCGTTGACTTTTTAGACCTTGGCTGCAGCTTGGGTCACGTAGTCTTCTCTGTAAAGTCTTTACTCACAAGTTTTATACCCTTGGGTCAGAAGTGGGCGTAACCCCCTTTAGGGCAATTCTCTGGGCGTACCAAGTTAATAGCAAGGTCTAGGTTTTTCTCAAATCCAATTTTGGACAACTAACTTCACATTTCATCTTTACCAAAACATTCCCTTTGATTTGGACATTTTCCACACAACGTATAAACATCAAACATATACTAGGAAAACGGTTGATGTTACAATGTTTTCGTAATAACGTCATCTATTAACCTTTAATAACAAAACAAAAATGACATACATTTTCATATTCCATTTATCGTCATGACCACCATTGTGGCTGATGGAAACCATTGTTCCAAAGTCCCTTTATTTCATGTTTAATGGTCTGAGGTTGGTTCTCCATAGTAACACGACAAAGGAATTTGTCTGTGGCCTAAGTTTTATCAGGGGCGTGAGGGGTCATAAAACCCCAGATCTTCAGACCCCTAGATTTTTCCTCCTCTGTTGGGGTTTAGAGATAATCTGTAGGGTTGTGGTCTCCTGTAACCTGACCTGATCAGGACAGTCATGACAAGAGATTCAAGAGATTACATACACCATCGTCTCTGAGATGTCAAAGTCTGGAATGTATGCCATTGTGGAGGTTGAGGCCAGGGATGGGCAGTCTGAACAGTTGGCTCTGTGTGTTAGGTATGTGACTGAGGGGACAGTTAAGGAGCATTTACTAGCACGAGCATAAATCAAGTCATTTGATGCCTAATCGATAGTAAATGAGTTGCAACAGCAGCTCCAAAGGAGAGGGATAGCAGTTCTGAAGTGCGTTGCACAGACCTATGATGGTGCAGCTGTCATGAGTGGGTCCAAAGGAGGTGAGCAAGCACAGAGTGCTGCATCCGGAGGCAATTTATGTACATTGCTATGCCCATGAGCTTAATTTGGTGTTGTGTCATACTTGCAGGGATATTCCCGAGGCTGCTGAGTTTCAGTTTCTTGGAGAATGTGTATTTGTTTTTCAGTACATCCCTAGTCAATCACCACAAGTTCAAAGAAGCCCAGTCCAAACTTGGAATAGCATCAGCTGAACTTGTACAGTCTCAAACACTAGCTGGGCATGTCAGCTAATTAATGACGAATTAATGAATATGATGTCAGTTCAGTTGGCGTCTGAGACATGATTACTGATGATAGGACGACAAACTGTATCTTGGAAAATCTACACATTCTAGTTAGCAGATTCACATGGAATTGTTGTGCAATTTAAATGTTTAAATATGAAACTATTTGTGAAAAGATTAAATGTAATTTTAAGCTTCTTAATGAGAGAACGGTTTGTCAGAAGAACACCCCTCTGCTCACTCAGAGGCCCCGCCCAATTGAACAGACATGGGTTGTAAACTATGAAACGCGCCCTTCTTTCACCACTATATAAACCCGTTGACAAAAATGTAACTTTCTGTTCCAAGGACGTGCGGACTGGCACTCCCCACGTTGAAAGGACAAAGACCACCTACGGAACTAAGCCAACATCAGCAAGAACCTAACACAATTGGCAACATATTTCAATGTGAAGGTGACAACCTACACACCGGAAGGATGAATTTCAACTATACCAGCCAGAATATAGCATGACCTTAAAGTATGGCAACTTGATATGAACTTAGAACTCTTATTCACTAAAGTAGTGCTACCCCCTCCGCCCGCTAAACGTGGGTTAGAAGAGGACGGACAGAGTTTCCATTCTACCACGCTCCAGTTCACCACTAGACAGTCTTCAGAGGACCAGAGATCCATGCTGTACCACCCGACCTCCCATCTACGAACAATCTACCGAAGCGCAGCGCAGAGTAAATATTTATTGCATCCTCCTTTTTCAAATAGGCGGTTATTTAGAATGCATAAGATTTTGTATTTACGATAGCATAGCTTCTCCCTTTGTTACTCAGTCTTCCTGCTATTTCACTCAAACCCAACCCCCTCTCTTTGTGTAACCAGCCGTCGTATCTGTTCCGTCCGCCAGGGACGTTTTCCTTTGACATCATTTGTAATCAATGTATGATACATTCTGTGTATATGTAATTCTGTGTGATTATTTAGGTATTTAGTAAATAAATAATTAAACCAAATTTTGTATTGCTGATTCAACTTGTTAGCCAGGGTTCATGAAGATAACCAATAATTTGCAACTTTCAGATGAGACTAAATGAAGTGATGATTAAATATTGACTGCTATTGAGGTAAAAGATTACTAGGTCTTTAAGAGTTTATTCGGAAGATTACAGCTCTATAAACATTATTTTGTGGTGCCCCATCTTTCTAGTTAATTATTTACCTGATTAGCTTAATCAGGTAATATTAATTTCAGATAAATTATTTTATAGAATAGCATGTCATATCACTTAATCCGGCATAGCCAAAGACGCAACACCGTGGATTGATGGCAGCATTCGCGCAAAACTGAAAGCGCGATCCACCGCTTTTAATCATGGCAAGGCGACTGTTACAGTTTTCTTGATGAGAAGGAGAGTCGGACCAAAATGCGGCGTGTCTATTGCAATCCATGTTTAATGAAGTAACACACTAAACACAAACACTACCAAAACAATAAACTTAACGAAAACCGAAACAGCCTATACTTGTGTAACCTAACACAGAACAATGACATCAGGACAATAAGGCCATTCACCCACCACAAACTCAAAGAATATGGCTGCCTAAATATGGTTCCCAATCAGAGACAACGATAAACACCTGCCTCTGATTGAGAACCACTTCAGACAGCCATAGACTTAGCTAGAACACCCCACTAGCTACAATCCCCATACATACACACCACATACACAAACCCATGCCACACCCTGGCCTGACCAAATAAATAAAGATAAACACAAAATACTTTGACCAGGGTGTGACAGAACCCCCCCCCTAAGGTGCGGACTCCCGAACGCACCTCAAAACAATAGGGAGGGTCCGGGTGGGTGTCTGTCCATGGTGGCGGCTCCGGCGCGGGACGTGGACCCCACTCAATGTCTTAGTCCCTTCTCCTCGCGTCCCTGGATAGTCCACCCTCGCCGCCGACCATGGCCTAGTAGTCCTCACCCAGAACCCCACTGGACTGAGGAGCAGATCGGGACTGAGGGGCAGCTCGGGACTGAGGCAGCTCAGGACTGAGGGGAAGCTCAGGAGTGAGAGGAAGCTCAGGAGTGAGAGGAAGCTCAGGCAGGTTGATGAATCTACCAGATCCTGGCTGGCTGGCAGATCCTGGCCGACTGGCAGATCTGGAAGAGTCTGGTCGACTGGCAGATCTGGAAGAGTCTGGTCGACTGGCAGATCTGGAAGAGTCTGGTCGACTGGCAGATCTGGAAGAGTCTGGTCGACTGGCAGATCTGGAAGAGTCTGGTCGACTGGCAGATCTGGAAGAGTCTGGTCGACTGGCAGATCTGGAAGAGTCTGGTCGACTGGCAGATCTGGGAGAGTCTGGTCGACTGGCAGATCTGGGAGAGTCTGGTCGACTGGCAGATCTGGGAGAGTCTGGTCGACTGGCAGATCTGGGAGAGTCTGGTCGACTGGCAGATCTGGGAGAGTCTGGTCGACTGGCAGATCTGGGAGAGTCTGGTCGACTGGCAGATCTGGGAGAGTCTGGTCGACTGGCAGATCTGGGAGAGTCTGGTCGACTGGCAGATCTGGGAGAGTCTGGTCGACTGGCAGCTCTGGCTGCTCCATGCTGACTGGCAGCTCTGGCTGCTCCATGCTGACTGGCTGCTCCATGCTGACTGGCAGCTCTGGCTGCTCCATGCTGACTGGCTGCTCCATGCTGACTGGCAGCTCTGGCTGCTCCATGCTGACTGGCTGCTCCATGCTGACTGGCTGCTCCATGCTGACTGGCGGCCCTGGCTGCTCCATGCTGACTGGCGGCCCTGGCTGCTCCATGCTGACTGGCGGCCCTGGCTGCTCCATGCTGACTGGCGGCCCTGGCTGCTCCATGCTGACTGGCGGCCCTGGCTGCTCCATGCTAACTGGCAGCTCTGGCGGCTCCTTGCAGACTGGCAGCTCTGGCGGCTCCTTGCAGACTGGCAGCTCTGGCGACATCCTGCAGACAGGCAGCTCTGGCGGCTCCTTGCAGACTGGCAGCTCCTTGCAGACTGGCAGCTCTATGCAGACTGGCAGCTCCTTGCAGACTGGCAGCTCCTTGCAGACTGGCAGCTCCTTGCTAACTGGCAGCTCTATGCTAACTGGCAGCTCTATGCTAACTGGCAGCTCTATGCTAACTGGCAGTTCTGAACAGGCGGGAGACTCCGGCAGCGCTGTAGAGAAGGAAGGCTCTAACAGCACTAAACAGGCGGGAGACTCCGACAGCGCTGGAGAGGAGGAGGGCTCCGACAGCGCTGGACAGGCGAGGCGCACTGTAGGCCTGATGCGCGGTGCTGGCACTGGTGGTACTGGGCCGAGGACACGCACAGGAAGCCTGGTGCGGGGAGCTGCTACCGGAGGGCTGGGGTGTGGAGGTGGCACAGGATGGGTTAGACCGTGAAGGCGTACTGGAGATCTTGAGAGCGGTGCTGGCACAGGATGTGCAAGGCTAGGGAGGTGCACAGGAGGCCTGGTACGTGAGACTGGCACCATCTTCACCAGCCGACTAACACGCACCTCAGGACGAGTATGGAGCGCTGACCCAGGTGCCATCAAATCCCCGACACGCTCCGTCGGGCGAATTCCATGTTTAAAACACCAACACAGCAACTCCCTCATTTCTCTCTCCTCCAATTTCCCCATTAACTCCTTCACAGTCTCTGTTTCGCTCACCTCCAACACCGGCTCTGGTTCTGGTCTCCTCCTTGGCTCCTCACGATAAACAGGGAGAGTTGGCTCAGGTCTGGCTCCTGACTCTGCCACACTCTCCCTGAGCCCCCCCCCCCCAAGAAATTTTTGGGGCTGACTATGGGGCCTCCGTCCGCGCCGCCTTGCTTGCTTCGCAAACTCCATTCTCCTATATCCTTCCGCGCACTGCTCCATCGAATCCCAGGCGGGCTCCGGCACTCTCCCTGGGTCGACCGCCCACCTGTCTATCTCCTCCCAAGAAGTATAGTCCATACTGTACTCCACTTTGGGCTGTTCCTGCCTGTTGACACGCTGCTTGGTCCCTTTGTGGTGGGTGATTCTGTTACGGTTTTCTTGATGAGAAGGAGAGTCGGACCAAAATGCGGCGTGTCTATTGCAATCCATGTTTAATGAAGTAACACACTAAACACAAACACTACCAAAACAATAAACTTAACGAAAACCGAAACAGCCTATACTTGTGTAACCTAACACAGAACAATGACATCAGGACACTAAGGACAATAAGGCCATTCACCCACCACAAACTCAAAGAATATGGCTGCCTAAATATGGTTCCCAATCAGAGACAACGATAAACACCTGCCTCTGATTGAGAACCACTTCAGACAGCCATAGACTTAGCTAGAACACCCCACTAGCTACAATCCCCATACATACACACCACATACACAAACCCATGCCACACCCTGGCCTGACCAAATAAATAAAGATAAACACAAAATACTTTGACCAGGGTGTGACAGCGACCCTGAAACATGATCCACCCACACAGACAGTGTGGTGAAGAAGGCGCAACAGCCACACAGGAATACTGTTTTGGAGAGACATCCATTTTGGGCACACAAGTTCAATGAACAGGCAGGTATTAACAGGTTTATAGCCGAACTGAGACTGGGAACATGTAACTGAGTTCAAAGACACTGAGAATCTAATGCGAAGGGACAATATCATATTTAGTGTCACAAATAGTGGGCTAAGAGAGGAACTACTCTCCATTTCAGATTTAACTCTAGCTAAGGCAATAGATGTTTGCCGTGCAAAATAAGTTACATCAGCTCAGGCTAAACAACTGTAGGTCAGCTAGCAATAGCACAGACCAGTTTGTGCGTTGTATGGGGAAAAAAGTGCTGCCATGTTAAGCAATCATGAGGTCAGTCAGAACAAAGACAGGCCGAGCACTCAACCAGTGAGCAGCAGACGAAGACTTGTGGCAAATGTGGAAAAACAGACAAAGAGGTGTCCTGCATTCAATGTTGAGTATAAAAAAATGTGTCAAGAGAAATCACTTTGCAGCTGTGTGTAGGTCAGGGACAGATGTTGCTCCTGATGAAACAGAGGTCAAGGAAGTGGACATGTTCATAGATGCAGTGACACAAGCACTCAAAAAAGCTGCTGGCTGGCTGGCACAAACTTGCTTATAGGGTGACAGATGGTCAACTTTAAGTTAGACACAGGAGCTGAAGCTAATGTACTCCCACAAGCAAATTGCCCAAGCAATTCAAACTGAAAAAGACTGAGACTGTACTCATAGCCTATGGAAGCACCTGAGTTAAACCAAACGGCACCATGACATTGCTAGTGCACACGCGGCACAAACAAGCCCTGCTACAGTTCTGTTACAGATGCATCTGACACACCACTACTAGGAAGAGAGGCCTGTGTGCAGCTTGACCACATCAGAAAAGTTGTAACAGTTGCACGCCATGCTCCAAGGAGGAGCCACTCAAGCGCTATGCATCTGTGTTTAAAGGACTCCAGGCCAGTGCCACATCTACATTGATCCAAAAGTCCCTCCTGTTGTTCATGGATGTAGTAAAATTCCATATGCTGTGCTTAACTGGCTGAAAGAGACATTGGACAATCAAGAGCAGAGGGGTGTGGTGAGCAAAGTAACAAAACCAACTGAGTGGGTGAGCAGCCTAGTCATAACAGAAAATAAAAATGGTTCTCTTAGGGTGTGTTTGGATCCTAAGGACCTGAACAAGGCCATACAGCACCAACACTTCTCCATTCCCACCTCAGAGGATGTGCAATGCAAGCTAGCAGTCAAGAAGATCTTCACTATCCTAGATGAGAAGGAGGGGTATTGACAAATCAAACTGGATGAGGAATCAGCTGATCTCATCACATTCAATACCACATGTCAAGTTAATTCTACCGTGCCATCCAGAGCACAACATACCCTTACTAACCTATAGGGAAGTCAGTGACTCAGTGTAAATGATCAAACACATATGTGGTAGATATTGTGGAATATATTATTTAGTCTGGACGTGTTGCTTTGCCTTTTGGGAAATCTGTGACTCAGTCAGTGGACCACGAGAGCTGAACTGATGAGAATGATATCACAAACACGCTCATTGACATTCTTCATGTGATCTATTGTTGCCTTGCTCTCATGTTTGAGACTGTTTCAGTCAATGTAGACTTTAGGCTTTGTCTGGTTGGTTGGTTGGTTGATCGGATTCCCCACAACCCTGAAATAGAGAAGAAAGGAAATGTCACACTAATAAACTGCTTGGGTTCCATGGAAATGGCTAATCAGTGTGTTCCCCATTGCTTTAATCTGCTAGCAGCCAGTGTTTGGGAAGCTACTCTGAAAGTATAGTTTACCAAGCTACCAATTAGTTCACACTGGAAGAAGTTAAGATAGATATCATTCACTTAACTAAAGCTACTTTGAATACTTAGTGAAAAACTATATCTGAAAAGTCATAGAATACAGATTGCAAGAACAGATCACTGTAGTCAGATGTTAACAGATGTAAACACAAAAACTGTTTCAAGTGAGAATTAGTTAGGACTGATGCCTAAAAATAAAGTCAATTCTTACCTACTTCACCCATATTTTCATTTTGCAAAAAAAAGTAGTGTGTAGTTCCAGTAGTTAGCTACATGGCAAAACAATTTAAATAAGTACTGAAAATACTATCTAGATTTGAATTTAGCTCAACTATCACCAAGCTACTGCAAAATGAAGTTAAATTACTGGATGAACTACATGTAGTTCACTTCTTCCCAACACTGCTGCCGAACCTATTCCAGCTCGCACATAGATACACACATGACAGCACGCACACACACACACTCATATGCGTGCATGACACACACTCACACACTCGTTTCATGACACACACCGGCAGGCAGATGCTTCACGAGACTGGCATCTTTCCCAGAGAAAACTGTGAAGAGAAACAAATGACGCTCTCTATGCTGGCATTAACTCTCCAGTTTACGTAGTGAGTGTTTCTATACAGTATGCATGATCTATCTAATAAGCTGCTTATCAGGACCTTGATTAGCTGAATTAGGTGTGTCAGTGTAGGGCTAGAGCAAAAGCCTGCACACCCACTACTGTAGTTCTCCTCCTGTTCACCCTGGGCAGTGAAGATGACTGTGTATCTGTGTCATTTGGTTTTATTGTCCTTGTGGGTACCAGGGCCCAGATTCACAAAACACTTTTTATGCAAAAACTTAAGAAGCTTCTTAAGAAAAAAACATGGCCATAAGATAGTTCGGAAGTGCAATTCCTCAACAATAACTCATACATTCTTACAAATCTTCTTAAGATGTTTGTTGCTAGGCAACTGTTTTAGCTAGCTATCTAGCTAGCAATGGCAATCATGTTAGCATATTTCATACCGATATTACTGTTCTAAAACGTGTTCTTGGGTTTAAAATAATCAATATGGAAACTTTCAGATGAAGTTTGAGTGAATTAACATGTTCAATTGCTTTCATGAGCTTTTTCTCTCACTGCCCTGAGAAAATGGTTTAGCTATCTTGGAATTAAGAACATTTCCAATAACTTTATTTTCAATAATCTAATTTCTTAACTTCTTAACATTAAAACAGCACAATACATGTTCCAATAACATTTTTGAGGAATAGCTACTTTGTTTAACATTCTTCTTAAGTTTATAGTTAAGGAAAAAAATGTCAGTTAAGAAGACATTTCGTCTTAAGAAGGTTTTGTGAATCTGGGACCAGAACACGGATAATAAAACAAGGAAAATGACTGTTTGTGTGGGTGTGTGTGTGTGTGTTTGTGTGTGCGTGTTGCATGGCAGGCTCACCGAAGGGTGAGTTTTCAGGGAACTAAGTATGCACTCTGAAATATTAAAGACTAAGCGTTGCACTTAGTCAATTAGCCTTTATTAAAGAATGCACAGCATCATAATTATCCTACTTTATCCTGCTGGTGTGTGTGTGGAAAGCTCTCCCCACAGCAGCAGCACAGACATATAGTGCATTCGGAAAGTATTCAAGCCCCTTCCCTGATTCCGCCTTATTTTAAAATGTATTAAATTAAATGTTTTCCCCATCAATCTACACACAATACCCTGTAATGACAAAGCAAAAACAGGTTATTAGGCATTTTTGCAAATGTATTAAAAAAGAAACTGATACCTTATTCACATAAGTATTCAGACCCTTTCCTATAAGACTCGAAATTGAGCTCAGATGCACCCTGTTTCCATTGACCATCCTTGAGATGTTTCTACAAATTGATTTGAGTCCACCTGTGGTAAATTCCATTGATTGGACATGATTTGGAAAGGCACACACCTGTCTATATAAGGTCCCACAGTTGACAGTGCATGTCAGAGCAAAAACCAAGCCATGAGGTCAAAGGAATTGTCCATAGAGCTCCGAGACAGGATTGTGTCGAGGCACAGCTCTGGGGAAGGGTACCAAAATATTTCTACAGCATTGAAGGTCCCCAAGAACAGAGTGGCCTCTATTATTATTAAATGGAAGAAATTAGAAACTGCCAGGACTCTTCCTAGAGCTGTCCGCCTGGCTAAACTGAGCAATCGGGGGATAATGGCCTTGGTCAGGGAGGTGACCAAGAACCCGATGGTCAATGTGACAAAGCTCTAGAGTCCCTCTGTGGAGATGGGAGAACCTTCCAGAAGGACAACCATCGCTGCAGCACTCCAGCCTTATTCAGGCCTTATTGGTAGTGGCCAGGCGCAAGCCACTCCTCAGTAAAATGCACAACTGCCTGCTTGGAGTATGCCAAAAGGACTCTGACCATGAGAAACTAAATTCTCTGGTCTGATGAAACTAAGATTGAACTCTTTGGCCTGAATGACAGACTACCTAGTCTGGAGGAAACCTGACAACATCCTTACAGTGAAGCATGGCAGTGGCAGCATCATAATATGGGGATTTTTTTCAGCAGCAGGGACTGGGAGACTAGTCAGGATCCAGGGAAAGATGAATGGAGCAAAGTACAGAGAGATCCCTAATGAAAACCTGCTCCAGAGAATTCAGGACCTCAGACTGCGGCGAAGGTTTTACCTTCCAACAAGACAACGACCCTAAGCACACAGCCGATCGAACATCTCTGGAGAGACCTGAAAATAGCTGTGCAGCGACGCTCCCAATCCAACCTGAAAGAGCTTAAAAGGATCTTCAGAGAAGAATGGTAGAAACTCCCCAAATACATGTGTGCCAAGCTTGTAGGGTCATACCCAAGAAGACTTGAGGCTGTAAACGCTGCCAACAGTGCTTCAAAGTACTGAGTAAAGGGTCTGAATAAATGTGATATTTCCATTTTATATTTTTTGAAACATTTCTAAAAACCTGTTTTTGGTTTGTCATTATGCGGTATTGTGTGTAGGATGAGAATTTAAAAAAAATAATTTAATCAATTTTAGAATAAGGCTAACGTAACAAAATGTGGAAAAAGTGGATGGTTCTGAATACTTTCTGAATGCACTGTATTCCCAGCGAGATGTGACTGATTGGGAAGAGGAGAGGACATTGGGGAATTATAACATAGTAGAGTACAGTGGAACAGCCTCTTTGGTCCCTCAGGGGAATACTAAAGGACCTGCCCTGAATATTTATGATCTACTGGTCTAAACCATCCTATATTGCACACACTAACTACTGCACACTTAGTGCTACCAAAACATAAGCGGCTGCATTATCACTTTGATAATGCCCTGTCTTTAGAACTATCTGTTTTCTGTTATCCACCTGGGGTTTATCCACCTGGGGTTTATCCACCTGGGGTTTGAAGTGTTGTGTCATTTGAATTAGTGTGTCGGATATGGATGATATTGGTAGATAATTGGTGATTGGTATGGATGATATTGGTAGATAGTGATTAGTTGCATTAATAAAGAATGAGAATGTGCTGAGTAAAATTACTGTAAGTCTCTTTCTTCCTGCTCTCCAACCTGGACCTCTCTGCTTCTCTTGACCTTAGTGCTTGCCAACTCTTTATGACAGAGTGTGTGTGTGGTTTGAGCCCTGACCTTGCCTACTCTTCATGATTCCCTCTATAAAAGAGATAATTCCTTAATGAATTTCAGCATCGAGGCAATGTTAAAATCCACTATCTCATCCCCCAGTTTCCAGCTACAGGGTCAGCCACTCTCTCATATCTGTCAATCTGCCTGGTTAAAACAAGACACTGACAGCCCAGCTGAAGGGGGACACTGGCAGAGGGACATAGGCACGCGCACACGGATCTACATCAGTAGATTACTTTCTTGACTCTCTGAGCTTCCTGCCATCCAGGACCTCCATACCAGGCAGTATCAGAGGATGGCCCAAAAAAAGACTCCAGCCACCCAAGCCAAAGACTTTTCTCTCTGCTACCGCATGACAAGCTGTACCAGTGCACCAAGTCTGGAACTAACAGGACCCTGAACAGCTTCTACCCCCAAGCCATAAGGTCTGTCCATAATAAAGAGATGCTCAGTTTTTAAAACGTTTTTTTACACCACACTCCAAAAAAGCAAGTCATGCAGGCTCTAGGTTTTTCTTATCTTGATTATTGTCCAGTCATGTGGTCAAGTGCTGCAAAGAAAGACCTAGTTGATTAAGCTACAGCTGGCCAAGAACTGAGCAGCACATCTTGCTCTTCATTGTAATCAGAGGGCTAATATAAATACTATGCATGCCAGTCTCTCTTGGCTAAGAGTTGAGGAGAGACTGACTGCATCACTTCTTTTCGTAGGAAACAATGTGTTGAAAATTCCAAATGGTTTGCATTGTCAACTTACACACATTTTTGACACACACACTTACCCTCCCAGACATGCCACCAAGGGTGTTTCTCAGTCCCCAGGTCCAGAACAAATTCAAGAAAGAGTACATTATTATATAGAGCCATTATTGAATGGAACTCCCATCTGTTAAAATGAACAGCAAACCTGATTAAAAAAAAACAGATAATGCAACACCTCACACCTTTCCCCTATTTGACCTAGATATGTTGTGTATGTATTGATATGTAGGCTGTGTGCCATTTTTAAATGTATGTAGTTCTGTCCTTGAGCTGTTCTTGTCTATTAACGTTGTGTATTATGTCATGTTTCATGTGGGCTCCAGGAAGAGTAGTTGCTGCTGTCACTACAGCTAATGGGGATTCTAATAAAATGCCCCAAAAATAAGACTGCTAAACAAGGCCTCTAAATAGCTAATCAAATAACTACCCGGACGACAGTACCTGCATTGACACTTTAACTAACTCCTTTGCACTGACTCTATGCACACCCACTAGACTCTACCCACTACCCACTCTACCCGAAGCTTGATTGAAAATGGCGCAGACAGAGAGGGCTACCGTGCTTCTAGTTCTTAGGAAACTTAGCAGTATTTTGTTTTTTTAATGTATTATTTCTTACATTATTAGCCCAGAAAATGTTTTGTGTTACTACAGAGCCGGGTTAAGAACTATTGGATATCAAAGCGGAAGTAACTCACCAGCACAACCAGCATCACGACCAGGAATGCAGCTTTCCCGAATCAGATCCTTTGTTTGCACACCCCAGGTCAATTGAACTGATTCCAGAGGCCGACCCAAAACACCGCCAGTGGAGAAACTCGGAGTGATCTTCTAGTCTGACTTAGGAGGCGCACACACCACCCACCGCTTCTGAGTATATTACTTGCTAATGTTCAGTCTCTGGATAACAAAGTTGACAAGCTTAGGCGCGAGAATTTCTTTCCAGAGAGACATCAGGGATTGTAACATACTCTGTCTCAAAGAAACATGGCTCTCTCGGAATATACTGAGTACTGTACGTCCAGCCAGTTGGGTTCTCAGTTCATCGCACAGACAGGAATAAATATCTCTCCGGGAAGAAGAAGGGCGGGAGTGTATGTTTCATGATTAACGACACATGGTGTGATTGTGATAACATATAGGAACTCAAGTCTTTTTGTTCACCCGACCTAGAATACCTCACAATCTAATGCAGTTTGTATTATCTCCCAAGAGAAATCTCTTTTAAGTTCTAGTCACAGCCGTGTATATCCACCCTCTAGCTGATACCACAACGCCCCTCAAAGAAATTCACTGGACTTGATGCAAACTGGAAACCACATATCATGAGGCCACATTTATTGTCGCTGGGGATTTTAACAAAGCAAGTTTGAGAAAAATGCTGCTGACGTTCTATCAACACTGACTGTAGTACTCGTACTGCTAAAACACTTGACCGCTGCTACTCCAACTTCCAGGATGCCTACAAGGCCCTCCCCCACGCTCCTTTCGGCAAATCTGACCACGACTCCATTTTATCCTCCCTTCCTATAGGCAGAAACTCAAAACAAGAAGAAACTATGCTAAGGACTATTAAACGCTGGTCTGACCGATCAGAATCCACGCTTCAAGATGGTTTTGATCATGCTGACTGGGATATGTTCCGTGTAACTTCTGATAATAATATTGACGATTATACTGATATGGTGACTGAGTTTATCAGTGTATAGAAGATGTTGTACCCACTGTGACTAAAACCTACACTAACCAGAAACTGTGGATCAATGGCAGCATTCGCACAAAACTGAAAGCGCGAACCACCGCATTTAACCATGGCAAGGTGACTGGGAATATGGCAGAATAGAAACAGTGTAATTATTTGCTCCGCAAGGTAATCAAACAGGCAAAACATCCGTATAGAGAAAGTGGAGTCACAAGTCAGCGGCTCAGATACGAGACGTATGTGGCACACACAACTACACTTTTTATATCCTGTATTTCTGAGGATATGTTGCTTGAAGATAGCCCCTGTAATAGGGTGAATGAGGTTGAGTCACTGGCTTACTGGTTCTCTTCCATGCCGTCCCTATGAGGGGTGCGTCACTTGAATGGGTTGAGTCACTGACGTGGTCTTCCTGTCTGGGTTGGCTCCCCCCTTGGGTTGTGCCGTGGCGGAGATTTTTGTGGGCTATACTCGGCCTTGTCTCAGGATGGTAAGTTTGGTGGTTAAAGATATCCCTCTAGTGGTGTGGGGGCTGTGCTTTGGCAAAGGGGGTGGGGTTATATTCTGCCTGTTTGGCCCTATCATCGGATGGAGCCACAGTGTCTCCTGACCCCTCCTGTCTCAGCTTCCAGCATTTATGCTGCAGTAATTTGTGTCGGGGGGCTAGGGTCAGTCTGTTATATCTGGAGTATTTCTCCTGTCTTATCCGGTGTCCTGTGTGAATTTAAGTATGCTCTCTTTAATTCTCTCTTTCTTTCTCTCTCTTGGAGGACCTGAGCCCTAGGACCATGCCTCAGGACTACCTGGCATGATGACTCCTTTCTGTCCCCAGTGTCGTGTCTTTGGCATCATTAAACTGAAGATGAATCTTTATCAAATTACTCTTTGTAATTATTATTACGCGATTAAACTGATTAATCATGTAACTGTAATTAACAAGGAAGTCGGGGCACCAAGGAAAATATTCAGATTGCAAAGTTCAAATTTTCCTAATGTAACTTTTCAGATATTTTCATATCTCATCAATAGTCTTCTAATTAATGAATTATTATTTACCTCACGTTAATCTCATTCCAAACGTCGTAAATTGTTGGTCATCTGCACGAACCCAGTCTTCACTATGAGCCCTCCATACATAAATTGTCTTAAATCATTTATTTACTAACTAAGTAATTCACAGAAATGCATAAACAAACAGATAGTTACAAGGAAATGATAACGGAGTTTCCCTAGTGGGATAAACTGACATCGCGGCTTGGTGTACAAAAGTGAAGTGGGGTTCGAGTGAGATAAGACAACACACAGTTGATAATTATAACAGTTGAAATGCTAATCCTTTGCACATGAACGCTCACTTATTCGGGAATAATTGAAATCAATATATATATTTACGCTCAGTGTGTCGTCGGGATCTCTGTTGAAAAGTGTGTTTCTGTTGGAGAGTCTGTCTGTCCGTCCTCTCTCTGTCTCTCTCTGCCGTGGTTAGAATGGATAGTTCAGAGTGACATTCATTAATGTTGTTATAGAATAGATGTTTCAGCAGTTGGCGGTCTTCGCGTTCAATGATACCGAATTCCTAGCTGCAGACTAGTAATTAATATCAAAGACTTGTTCTTATTCTGTCGGTATCGAAAGTCTAAGAGTTTAACCACGTGGGATGGTTAAATGATTCAGCAGTCTGGTCTCAAACCTTGGCCCTCTATCGAGGTAAGCTGGTCTGCAACCTTTGTCCTCTCGTAATTGAGAGAAACATGGTCAGGTGATAGAATTCTCAAGGTGGGGGTTTTATTCTGAAGAGCAGAAAAAGGCTGTCTCATGACGCCAGGTCCTAACTGTTCATGGGGGCGCGCCAGAGACTTAAGTGAAACTTTACACAGAAATACAATTCTCTCACATTACATCATTATACAGCATCCCATAATTTCACAAATAGTTCTCATTCATCCTGTACAGCAATTAGATGCAAGCCTCATAACTGAGGCTATTATATAAACAGCGTTATGGTAATGTGGCCGTATTGTCTCCCATGAGTTTCACAAATTTGTACCAAATGGACCAGTTCGTAGCTGGATTCTTCATCGATCTTTTATACCTTCTCCAGAACATAAATGTTGTTCTGCGAGGTAGAAAAAATTCCTTTGTTCTCTCTATGAAAACTACCTCTCTCTCTATACTGTGGCCATGTGGAGATAATCTCCTCCAGGAATTTACGACCTGAGGTCGCAGCAGCCTGAGTGTAGGAGACAGAGAGAGAGAGGGCTTGCTGTACCCAAAGAGGGCAACGTCATGACACCAGTCCACCTGGCCATGCTGCTGCACCAGTTTCAACTGTTCTGCCTGTGGCTATGGAACCCTGACCTGTTCACCGGACCTGCTGTTTTCAACTCTCTAGAGACAGCAGGAGCGGTAGAGATACTCTCAATGATCGGCTGTGAAAAGCCAACTGACATTTACTCCTGAGGTGCTGACTTGCTGCACCCTCAGCAACTACTGATTATTATTATTATTATTATTTGACCATGCTGGTCATTTATAAACATTTGAACATCTTGGCCATGTTCTGTTATAATCTCCACCCGGCATAGCCAGAAGAGGACTGGCCACCCCTCATAGCCTGGTTCCTCTCTAGGTTTCTTCCTAGGTTTTGGCCTTTCTAGGGAGTTTTTCCTAGCCACCGTGCTTCTACACCTGCATTGCTTGCTGTTTGGGATTTTAGGCTGGGTTTCTGTACAGCACTTTGATATATCAGGTGATGTAAGAAGGGCTATATAAATACCTTTGATTTGATTCACAGTTTTTTAATCCAACATCCTCCCTTTTTCAGAGATAAATGTCACATTCAGGATATTCATAAACACATGCATTTTACAGGCATCTTCCTTCATATTTGGTTCATTCAACGAGCACTCATCAGTTACGTCTAATTAGTACAACAAAGTTAGTTTAATGTCTTTACAAACTAAGGATTCCTATTCATTTAAAAAAGCACCAGCTGAGTGAAGTTAGCTGTGTTCCAAGTAAACAAGATTTAGGTTGTGTCCCAAATAGCACTCTATTCCCTATATACATGGTCTGTCTGATGACACAGGTTTCACATATTTAAGGGCCTCCCGGGTGGCGCAGTGGTTAAGGGCGCTGTACTGCAGCCCCAGCTGTGCCACCAGAGACTCTGGGTTCTGGCGACGCACAATTGGCCTAGCATCGCACGGGTTAAGTAGGGTTTGGCCGGTAGGAAAATCCTTGTCTCATCGCGCACCAGTGATTCCTGTGGCGGGCCGGGCGCAGTGCGCGCTAACCAAGGTTGCCAGGTGCACTGTGTTTCCTCTGACACATTGGTCTCTCCCGAGCCCGTACGGGAGTTGTAGCGACCAGATAGTAGCTACTAAAACAATTGGATACCACAAAATTGGGGAGAAAAAGGGGTAAAATAAAAAAGGTTTCACATATTTCCCATCAGGCACCAATCCATAAACTGATCCTCATTATGGCCAAAGAATGTTACATGGAATCCTCATTTTAGATCCATGACCATAACTCAAAAGTTCACCTTTGACATCCTTGCATGGTTTACATTTTTTATAACACAAAAGTCTAACATGCTGACCAAACCGCCTGCGTTCGGTGTGCGAGCAGTGCAAAATAAATGTACACACGCATGCTATTCAACGTGCTTCTTTAGACCCTTGAGACCCTTTTGTTGCCTGTTTTTTTAGCATTAATATGTGTCACATATCAGTTTGCAAACAATGAGTTAATAAAGCTGCATACAAAACATGGTCTCTTTTTTTGTTTTCTTGAGTAAGGCAGCCCCAAAATGCAGGTGTTTCAGCCTAGCTCAGTGCTTTCTGTGGTGGTGGGGCAGCCAGCGGAAAATACGTAGCATAGGGGTTAGTAATGTCACTCATGGAGATACTACGTCACCGCAAAATCTACGGATAGAGCTCGAAAATTTTAATCCCTTGGGTGCTATCATAGAGTTACATTAGACGTGCCCATCCAAGAAGGCTCAAGGTCATTGGCTGCAGATAAAATGACGTCAAATCACATGAATACCGTAGTTTTGATTGGATTGATTATGTCAACAACATACTTTCAAAATCTTAGCTAGCAAGCTAGCAGTCATCATCATGAATCATGTCAAAAATCTTCTGGCAAATCCTTTTCAATCCTTGAAATATAAAGTGAAATTATAGATAAAATGCAAGAGTCCTCATGGGCCATTGGACATAAACATTACACAGGTTGGAAATCGGTTGCCAACCTCAATATAAAATCCACAGAAGAAGAACAAATGAGGAGATATTAATTTTAAAAAATGAACTAGGTTCCCCATTAATCTGTGGGTTAAATGTCGGAGTAGAGAACACACGACTCAAAGTGGGTCAAAAAGATCCAGCAAAAAAAAGAAACATGCATTTCAGGTAAAACAACAACCCAATATTTATCTCCCAGGACAAATTAGCTAGCAACAGCAAGCCAGCTAAATGTCCATTAATGTTTTGTGTAGAGGTCGACCGATTATGATTTTTCAACGCCAATACCGATAACGATTATTGGAGGACCAAAAAGGCCGATACCGATTAATCGGCAGATTTTTAAATGTATTTATTTGTAATAATGACAATTACAACAATACTGAATGAACACTTATTTTAACTTAATATAATACATCAATCAAATCAATTTAGCCTCAAATAAATAATGAAACATGTTCAATTTGGTTTATATAACGCAAAAACAAAGTGTTGGAGAAGAAAGTAATATGTGCCAATATGTGCCATCTATGTGCCATGTAAAAATGTGTGCCATGTAAAAAAGCTAACGTTTAAGTTCCTTGCTCAGAACATGAGAACATATGAAAGTTGGTGGTTACTTTTAACAGGAGACTTCAATATTCCAAGGTAAGAGGTTTTAGGTTGTAGTTCATATAGTATTTCTAGGACTTTCTCTCTATACCATTTGTATTTCATATACCTTTGACTATTGGATGTTATTATAGGCACTATAGTATTGCCAATGTAACAGTATAGCTTCCATCCCCCTCCTCGCCCCTACCTGGGCTCGAACCAGGAACAACACATCAACAACAGCCACACTCGAAGCAGCGTTACCCATCGCTGCACAAAAGCCGTGGCCCTTGCAGCGCAAGGGGAATAACTACTCCAAATCTAAAAGCGAGTGACGTTTGAAATGGTATTAGCGCACACCCAGCTAACCATTTCACATTGGTTACACCAGCCATTAGGCTGATAGGCTTGAAGTCATAAACAGCGCTGTGCTTGTGAAGAGCTGCTGGCAAAACGCACGAAAGTGCTGTTTGAATGAATGATTACGGGCCTGCTGCTGCTCAGTCAGACTGCTCTATCAAATCAGACTCAATTATAACATAATAACACACAGAAATACGAGCCTTTGGTCATTAATATGGTCGAATCCGGAAACTATCATTTCGTAAACAAAACGTTTATTATTTCAGTGAAATACGGAACCGTTCGGTATTTTATCTAACGGGTGGCATCCCTAAGTCTAAATATTCTTGTTACATTGCACAACCTTCAATGTTATGTCATAATTACGTAAAATTCTGGCAAATTAGTTTGCAATGAGCCAGGCAGCCCAAACTGTTGCATATACCCTGACTCTGCGTGCAATGAACGCAAGAGAAATGACACAATTTCACCTGGTTAATATTGCCTGCTAAACTGGATTAGTAGTTATAACTAGTGATTATGATTGATTGTTTTTTATAAGATAAGTTTAATGCTAGCTAGCAATTTACCTTGGCTTCTACTGCATTCGCGTAACAGGCAGGCTCCTCGTGGTTTGCAATGGTTAGAGCGTTGGACTAGTTAACTGTACGGTTGCAAGATTGGACCCCCTGAGCTGACAAGGTGAAAATCTGTCGTTCTGCCCCTGAACAAGGCAGTTAACCCACAGTTCCTAGGCAGTCATTGAAAATAAGAATGTGTTCTTAACTGACTTGCCTAGTTAAATAAAAGGTATAAAAAAAATCTAATAATTTTAAAATACATTTTAAATAAATCGGAAATCAGCGCCCAAAAATACCGGCCATTCCGATTAATCGGTAGACCTCTAGTTTTGTGTGTTTCAACCTGTCCCCAAAGTAAAAGATTTGATTCACAGTTGGTTTGGTATTTTAACCTGCGTTTCATGAACTTGTCTGGTGGGGACAGGCAAAATCAACACGCACACGATGGTGGACGCACGCGCGTAGCCAGTTTGGTCAACATGTTTTGAGTGTGGATCTTAATAAGTTAGGATTCTAGAGTCTGGGGCTCAATTCAGATGTTTTGAATGTTTTGGTGCCATTGGCATTTCCAGAATATTTATATAAAGGGTATTTGCATTTAGCAGTAAAATCACTTGAAAGAGACATCCAGAGTGCAAATTATACTGTGACATTCGGGGGTCTTCTATGTGTGCACGAACTTAAGTGTGCGCGAACAAAAATTATTCATGGTGTTTATAGTAAAGACATGTCATTTAACAGTAAAAATGTATTACCTTTTAATGTGCCATGAACACATCTAATTGATTGTCAAACAATCACTTCAAGAAGTAGGTTATCTGCACACGTTCACCTCCTCCAAAATGAGTCCAGCATCCCAACAGTGCACCTGTCATTTGAATGGAAAGGGGCATTCGTTACAAAAAGTCTTACTGTCAGTGTAAGTTTTGGAAAAAATTAACAATATATTTAGAGGCCACCCAACCTGATCTCATAGTTTCACTTCGTAACTTGCCGTAATTGTATGAACATCAATTTTTTTACCCATTAATTCTGCATGGTTACAGGGTTAATTCCACGTGGTTGCAGGGTTAAAACTGAAACAACTTAAAGGATTAAGTTAAGGTATTCATTTCGAGTGGTTAAGGTTAGGGCTGTGATTTGAGGAAGGCTTAAAATAAAATACTTAAAAACAATGTGCTGTTTCCATTGAGTATCATCGAGTCCTCTCCCTGCTTGCTAAAGAACTGTGAGCTGCAATGGTCTAAGCAGTGTGCTCTGGCTCTGAGCCTTGTGAGATTGAGCCCAGTGTCGTACCATATATCGACATCCTCGGGACCTTTTCAAACGTCCGATATTGAAATCTTTATCTTTGAAAGACAGGGTCCTGAAAAAGGGACGTTTTTTGATCTGCAGAGAAGAATGGGAGAAACTCCCCAAATACAGGTGGGCCAAGCTTGTAGCATCATACCCAAGAAGACTCGAGTCTGTAATCGCTGCCAAATATGCTTCAAGAAAGTACTGAGTAAAGGGTTTGAATAATTATGTAAATGTGATAGTTTTTTTTATTTGTATAATACGTTTGCAAAAAAAAAAAAGTAACTTCTTTTTGCTCTGTCATTATGGGGTATTGTGTGTAGATTGATAAGAAAAAAAATGGCATTTTAGAAAAAGGCTGTAATGTAACAACATTTTGAAAAAGTCAAGGGGACTGAATACTTTCTGAACGCACTGTATATGACTTCAAATGAATAAAAAAAATACTACAGCAGCCAGCGAAGTTACATGAAGGTAGGTGTCCTTAATTCAATGCTGACGCTAATGAAGGTCAATAGGTGTGGTGCTTGATAGGTGTGGTGCTTGGCTGTGGGGCAGAGATGGCGCTGCACTGATTAACAACATGTTACTGATGGACCTGTGGGATAGTGGAGCAGGTGAACCAAGACATCAGCATTCTGAGGGGTATCGAACACACAAGTAGACCTACATGCAGAAAGACACACGCAATTAATTGACATACATTTACAAAAAATATGAGTGCTACGCACAGTTCAAAAGCTAACCTCCAAACACAATAAGCAAGGAAAGTAACCTGCTTTGAGAAAGGACTTCAAAAACAAAATGCAGGCATGATTCATTATTCTACACAACAAAGAAAGATTTTGGCTGCCATTATGTTTTGCCTTATCATAATGTGTTAACATTACATAATCAATTCATGTGTTATGCCAGAATGTAGTGTCTCTTGTAGAATATCCTTAATTTGGCGGAATTTGACGTGAACCAGATTACTTCATGCAGAAATCGACTGACCAAATTTTTTTTAGTCGAAAAGTTTGTCTTGTTTGGGGGCAGAGCTCATTAGAATAACATCCAGCATTATCTGCAAGTGTTGTTTTTTTGTTGTTTTTTTTGGTGGCTTAGAATTACCTTTTATCCAGAGAAACTTCAGTCAGTGCATTCAACTAAGGTTGATAAAACGACCACAAAAGATCAATGTTTCTGTAGCCATTACTGAGAATGTAGTTCTAGTTAAAGTGGTCTGTTGGTTGGGTAACTTCTACATAATTGCTGCCAGTTCTGAAGAAAATTAAAAGGCTCACAGAAGAGCAACAGACATATGGGTGCGATAATGTTCTGTACTGAAATCCCTGTTATGCAATTGTTAAATTGGAAATAAAACCTTTGAATGTGAATTACCAGTTTCTTCTCTCTCACTCTGCTCTCTAACTCTGCGGAGCAGCAAGAGTCAAGAGAAAGAGACAAAGGTGGGAGAGAAAGGGAAGATAAGGAGAGAGAATTTCTCCCCTTTGCCTCCCAAGACAGACTAGTACAGAGCCCAGAGGTGTGTCTAGTCAAGTCTGTGTGGCTCTCCTTTGAGCACTATGACAGACAGTGTGAGACAGTGTGACACCCCACCTGTGTGAGTGCCTGCCAATTTAACAGTGACTGAGAATGACAGACAAGGGTAAAATATATGGAGACAGTGTGCTGTCCCATTGAGCACTAGGATGCTACAATAACAACGCCTCTAACTGTGAGTGAGTGGTGCCAGAGGCCCTGGGGGGGTCATCTTTTACACAGTGACCACACAAACAAACATGATCAATGAACAACAGCACATTTGTACAGACACTCTCCCATCATAGAGAGAACAGCCCAGGGTGTTACTTAGCCCCTGAGGAGATCAAGTTAATTGAATTTAAACTGATTGTTGATGCATTATGGAGCTAAATCCCAGTTCATCTAAATGCCCTGAGGTACAGTAGTGTACACACTACAGCATCTGCCCTATAGCCCCTCCAGTATCCACCACCCCAGGCATGTGCTGCTGCTTGAACCCCTATAGAAGAGAGACTGGCCAGTTAGTTTTATATTAATCTTGTTCACCAGCCAGCGCTCTCTACAGTTTAGCCTGGGGATGAGGTTTGTTTTATATTGACCCACCCACCCTCAAGCATTATGAATACATTAGTGTGTGGGGTACATGTGAAGGAGGCCAGGAGGCTTAAAACTGGCCACTAGACTCACAAACTTGATATGTTGATTTTATGCTGGTCAACTTTCCCTGTGGCAGGCTACTTTGAGTGGACAAAAAGTGCTGAAAATATATGTAGGCCAACATAATAGCCACCCATGTCCAGCCTTGTTAGTTCCTCCAGCTAATACTGTAGGCTACTCGGACTGATTACCCGTGGTAGTTAAGCAAGTCATCATGTGTGCTTTTCAAAGGTGCAAGGTGCGTGTCATCCTATCACTGACAAGTGCACAGAGTAAAACCATTTATACGCAGCAGGTCCAACTGTGCCCAGTGTGAGCGCGCAGTGTGGCAGGGACTGCCCCATGGTTAGTATGAGTCTCCTTATTCTCGCTGTTTCGGGTCGCGTATCCTGACAGCTCTGTCACTGTGGAATCCAACTGTGGCTGTGCGCCATGGTAAAGCGTAAGGTTGACCAACCTTCCCAATTGTTACAGAAAACAAAACACTCCGTGCTGTCATCCACATAGCCTACAATTCTGTCAGGTCTGACGCATGCGGCACCTGTGGCTATCCATCCTATATACATCCTCCGACCAAAATCACCCACCCACCAGCCTATCCCAGTACATCGAGCCTTACCTCTCTGTGGTTCTCTGACTCTGCCAGTCTCAGTCTGTATAATTCCCTGTGAATCGAGGGAACTCCTCCGGTCATGGCGCGAGGATGCCTGTGCGCAGTTGACACTTCACCTGTGAGTGAACGGAAACTGTTCCACACGTTCAAAAGACGTTAATGACAACGCGTGAATAAAGGACACTTTCTCTCATGTTAAATCAGAATGGCAGTCCAATCAGGTACAGCGCGAAACGTGGGTAACGGGAGAGGTGTGTACCAAAATCCAATATCCTCCGGCTCAACGCGCATGGCAGTGGGGCAGTAGTGGCGAACTCAGTATCTAGTCAATTTAAAAAAAAGCCCAGCATGCCGCGGGATTGGTCACTGACGACACGACGTGCCAGTTCAACCGGGTGTCCGCAGATTTCTTTGAATATATCTTAAAATTCGGATTTAAAGCTACTAGTTTGCGCTGGGGAACAGCCCTTTTTAGGTGGGAGATTTATACACATGCGTATCAGACCAATTAAGGAACCCATTGGGTTCTTTTCCGAAAGAACGACTCTGAATGAGGTCACTTTCCCACTCCACAGCTGAGGTCAGGTATTGAAGATGCGGCTGAGCCGAGCGCGCCTCGAGTGCCCCTTCCATATTCAACAACACAATTATCTGCTAATTATTTTTCAGAAAAGGATAATAAACCAACCTGAAAACGTGGTTGTCTGTTATTATTAAGTGGCTATAATAGCCTAACCAAATACTGTTTCTGAGAAATAGCCAACGCTATTTCATAACTCATTCATAAGTAATATAGCCAAATGTTTTAAGATTTTTTGAGCTTTTCAGAAAATCAAGATAGGTCATCCGATCATAAAACCAAAGGGACAAGAGGGCCCCCGGGTGCGCGTGCTTACCTCGGGTATTAAGTAGTCTCTCGTTGGCAGACTAAGTAAACATATCAGACCGAATTAAGTGAGATTTTAGTTCTGTGTTGAACGAGATTGCTCAGGTTGTGGCGTGTGCAGGTGTGTCAGTCAAATGCGTGATAAAACACTCGAGCACGAAACAGATAGGTCATTGGAGCATTTTATTTAACATGATTGGAAGTGATGCACGTTTACCCTTTACCTGAAGTCAAGGGAATCTAAAACATCCCTTAACTCAATAGGATAATAAGAAACGTTTATTTTTCCTGCAAAATAACATACGGAAATAGCACCATACGAGGTTCGAGTGTAGCCTACTTGTCACCAATGTTAAACTGCGCGCGTGCCGCACTTCCTCGAGGACTGCCGCGCAGAAGAAACGCTAAGCCGCGCAGAGACGAGTTAGCCTCATTAGTTTGCAGTATATAGATCAACGTTTTTTTCTGTTATCAAATCAACATTCAATCATCCCCTTTTCAATGCAACAAATCAAATCTAACTTCTCAAGACTGAGTCTACGGTTTTGTTGTAGGGAGTGCCAGAGCGCAACAGTGTATACATATATTGTCAGGGGTAGCCCACACTCGAGTGAATGCGCATTTCAGATCCGTTCAGATCACAGCGCAGAGCAGCGCGTTTGCAAATTTGTTTATATTATTTTCAAGTTAGCGAGTTATTAGCCAAATTATAGACAAGTGTACAGTCGTGGCCAAAAGTTGAGAATGACACAAATATACATTTTCAAAGTCGGCTGCCTCAGTTTGTATGATGGCAATTTGCATATACTCCAGAATGTAAAAGAGTGATCAGATGAATTGCAATTCATTTCAAAGTCCCTCTTTGCAATGCAAATGAACTGAATCCCCTCCAAAATATTTCCACTGCATTTCAGCCCTACCACAAAAGGACCAGCTGGCATGTCAGTGATTCTTTCGTTAACACAGGGTGTGAGTGTTGACAAGGACAAGTCTGGAGATCACTCTGTCATGCTGATTGAGTTCGAATAACAGACTGGAAGCTTCAAAAGGAGAGTGGTGCTTGTAATCATTATTCTTCCTCGGTCAACCATGGTTACCTGCAAGGAAACACGTGCGTTCATCATTGCTTTGCACAAAAAGGGCTTCACAGGCAAGGATATTGCTGCCAGTAAGATTGCACCTAAATTGACCATTTATCGGATCATCAAGAACTTCAAAGATAACGGTTCAATTGTTGTGAAGAAGGCTTCAGGGCACCCAAGAAAGTCCAACAAGCGCCAGGACCGTCTCAGGCAGGTGAGAGTGCATTTGCACGTACAGTGAAGCGAAGATCTTTGGAAGATGGCCTGGTGTCAAGAGGGCAGCA
The DNA here is from genome assembly GCF_013265735.2 of Oncorhynchus mykiss. NCBI lineage: Eukaryota > Metazoa > Chordata > Actinopteri > Salmoniformes > Salmonidae > Oncorhynchus > Oncorhynchus mykiss. The sequence continues at coordinate 80,065,491 of NC_048569.1, forward strand.
AAGAAGCCACTTATTTTGAGGTAAAACATCAGCGACAGACTGATATTCTGCAAAAGGTACAGGGATTGGACTACTGAGGACTGGGGTAAAGATATTTTCTCTGATGAATCCCCTTTCCGATTGTTTGAGGCATCCAGAAAAAAGCTTGTCCGGAGAAGACAAGGTGAGCGCTACCATCAGTCCTGTGTCATGCCAACAGTAAAGCATCCTGAGATTATTCATGTGTGGGGTTGCTTCTCAGCCAAGGGGGTGGGCTCACTCACAATTTTGCCCTAAGAACACAGCCTTGAATAAAGAATGGTACCAACACATCCTCCAAGAGCAACTTCTCCCAACCATCCAGGAACAGTTTGGTAACGAATAATGCCTTTTCCAGCATGATGGAGCACCTTGCCATAAGGCAAAAGTGATAACTAAGTGGCTCGGGGAACAAAACCGATATTTTGGGTCCATGGCCAGGAAACTCCCCAGACCTTAATCCCATTGAGAACTTGTGGTCAATCCTCAAGATGCGGGTGGACAAACAAAAACCCACAAATTCTGACAAACTCCAAGCATTGATTATGCAAGAATGGGCTGCCATCAGTCAGGATGTGGCCCAGAAGTTAATTGACAGCATGCCAGGGCGGATTGCAGAGGTCTTGAAAAAGAAGGGTCAACACTGCAAATATTGACTCTTTGCATCAACTTCATGTAATTGTCAATAAAAGCCTTTGACACTTATGAAATGCTTGTAATTATACTGCAGTATTCCATAGTAACATCTGACAAAAATATCTAAAGACACTGAAGCAGCAAACTTTGTGGAAATTCATATTTGTGTCATTCTCAAAACTTTTGGCCACGACTGTAGGTCAGCAATGGGGAGTTACTGCTTCTCACAAGAGCAGGAAACTCGTAGACAACATTTCAAGCTGTCTTTGGGGCAGTGTTGCATTTTGAGACAGGCTTGAATATGCAAATAAGCCAATAGGCATAGGATGAGCTTACATTGTTTAATTCTCTGTATTGTAATAATAATAATTGTATTTTTTAAAAGTGGTTTCTTGCAACATACAACACAATGTGATTTAGTCAGCTGTTTGGCCTATGGAGTTACAGACCATTTAAAAAATACATTCCTGTAAAGCTTAGAGAGAATCTCATGTTAAATATTGTTTTAGAAATATAGCTACAGGTTCCTCTGCCTCACCTACAGCCCATTTTGGTGGGAAGCTGCTACATACCACCAAGTCAGTATCTGGATAACATGTGTGAAATGCTTGGTAATGTATGTGATTTCAACAGAGAGGTATATTTTCTGGGTGATTTGAATATTGACCAGCATTCATAAGGCTGCCCAATCAAGAGAAAGCTTCAAACGATAACTAGTGCCTCCAACCTGGTTCAGGTTATCAGTCAACCTACCAGGGTAGTTACAAACAGTACAGGAATGAAATCGTCAACATGTATAGATCCCATCTTAACAAATACTGCAGAAATGTGCTTCAAAGCAGTTTCCAAATCCATAGGATGTAGTGATCACAATATAGTAGCCATATCAAGGACAACCAAAGTTCCAAAGGCTGGACCTAATATAGTATATGAGGTCATATAATACGTTTTGTAGTGATTCCTGTTGCTGATGTAAATAATATTTACTGGTCTGTGGTGTGTAATGAGGAGCAGCTAGATGCTGCACTTGACACTTATATTGCTTGTCCTAGTTACTAATACGCATGTACCCATTAAGATTACTTTAAATTAAATTACTGTGAAAACGGTTAAATCCCTGTGGATTGATGAACTGAAATATGGTTTGGTTGAGAGGGATGAGGCAAAAGGAATGGCAAATAAGTCTGGCTGCACAACTGATTGGCAAACATACTGCAAATTGATAAATCATGTGACTAAACTGAAGAAAAATAAACTACACTATAAAACAAAGATACATACAAAGAATGATAGTAAAAAGCTTTGGAGCACCTTAATAAATGACATGCTGGGGAAAAAAAGGCAAACTCTGCTCCATCATTCATTGAAATCAGATGGCTCATTCCTCACAAAACCCATTGATATTGCCAACTACTTTAATGATTTTTTAATTGGAAAGATTAGCAAACTTAGGCATGACATGCCAGCCAGAAATGCTACTCATCCATGTATAACTGATTAAATGATGAAAGACAAGCATTGTAATTTTGAATTATGAAAAGTGAGTGTGGAAGAAATAAAAAAAATATTGTCTATCAACAATGACAAGCCACCGGGGTCTGACAACTTGGATGGAAAATTACTGAGGATAATAATTGACTATATTGCCAATGATATTTGAGATATCTTCAATCTAAGCAAATGTGTGTGCCCTCAGTCATGGAGGGAAGCAAAAGTAATTCCGCTACCCAAGAATAGTAAATCCACCTTTACTGGCTCAAATAGCTGACCAATCAGCCTGTTACCAACCCCGAGTAAAATTTGGAAAATGGTGTTTTACCAGATACAATGCTATTTTACTGTAAACAAATTGACAACAGACTTTTAGCACACGTATAGGGAAGGACATTCAACAAGCACAGAACATACACAAATCACTAATGATTGGCTGAGAGAAATTGATGGTAAAACGATTGTGGGAGCTGTTTTGTTAGACTTCAGTGCAGCTTTTGACATTATCAATCATAGTCTGCTGATGGGAAAACATGCGTTATGGATTTACACCCCCTGTTATATTGTGGATAAAGAGTTACCAGTCTAACAGAACACAGAGGGTGTTCTTTAATGGAAGCCTGTCCAACAGAATCCAGGTAGAATCAGGAATTAAACGCTTAATAAAGAGCAGCAGTTAGTTTCACAATTGGTGGCAAGGAATAAGTTAGTCCTAAATATTTAAAAATCCAAACAAAAGCATTTTATTCGGGAGAATCATGCACATAACCATAAACCTCAACTAAATCTTGTAATAAATAATGTGGAAATTGAGCAAGTTGAGGCGACTAAACTGCTTAGAGTAACCCTGGATTGTAAACTGTCATGTCCTACGGGTTCTAGTTTTTTCGCACCTGGACTACTGTTCAGTGATGTGGTCATGTACCAGAAAGAGGGATCTCAGAAAGTAACGGTTGGCTCAGAACAGGGCAGCACGGCTGGCCATTAAATGTACTCGGAGAGCTAACATGAATAATATGTTTGTAAATCTCTCATGGCTCAAAGTGGAGGAGAGATTGACTTCATCATTAACTGTTTTTGTAAGAAGTGTTGACATTCTGAATGCACCGAGGTGTCTGTTTAAACTACTAGCACACAGCTCAAACACCCATGCATACTCTTCAAGACATGCCACCAAGACCAGACTATGGGAGGCACACAGTACTACATAGAGCCATGGCTACATGGAACTCTATCCCACATCAGGTAACTAATGCAAGCAGTAGAATCAGATAAAAAAATAACAGATAATACACCTTATGGAACAGCAGGGACTGTGAAGAGACACACACACACACGATAAGACACACACACAATGATTTTGTATTGTAGATATGTGGTGATGGAGTGGTGGCCTGAGGGAACACACTGAAAGTGTTGGGTCAGGTGTTATGAAATGTAATGTCATGTAGTATTTTAAACTGTATGTACCCGTCTTATGTTTCTGGACCCCAGGAAGAGTAGCTGCTGCATTGGCAGGAACTAATGGAGATCCATAATACAACTGCAAATAATGTAAAAACATTCTTAAAAGTCTCATGCAGTGTAAGCCTGCAATGAACACCACATATAGGCTACTGCAGGCTATATCATAGAAATCGAAAGCTATTTCCATGTGATAATGTTATAGCATTTGCTCCATTTGTTTTGTTTGTAGGCCTACATTATGCTCAAATAGCCACTGTCTAAAACTGTAAGGGTACAGCCTCAGGGTTCACTGTAAACGTGCACCGGAAGTTGTACAAAATTCTCCCAATGATCAAGTTTCTGAATTTGCGCAGTGACCCAAAACATTTGAGGGAACATTGCTTGCCACCAACCACCTCGCAGAGAGTGAACCATGGACAGTGATAAAGCAAGGTTAGGCATCAGAGCCACACAGACCCCCCCCCCCCCCCCATGTGTGCAGGGGGGGATGAGAAAGGAATAGAGCAGAAAACGCATTACTGTTGTTTTCTGTCACTATGGACAACAAAGTTCTTGGCCTATTGTATTATTATTGTAATATCTTGTGCTCTGAATTTACAGCAAGCTTTGTCAACCTAGGTATGTCACATAACTGTCACTGGTTGTCTTGCAACATGGGGTTAACTGGAGAGCGCTACAAAAGCATTGTAATATGCTTTTTGAACGTGAGCATCAAAGAGCCCATGAAGAGATGAGTGTCCAATTCTAACCATTTGGCACAGCTGTAAATTGAGAGGAGTAGGAGCCAGGGGTGTTGCTACTGGGAGAATCACAGGTAGGAAGTGTTTGAGTGGGCAGGGATAATCAGGGGGAAGGAGCCATTACTTACCCTGATCTCAGATAGGTTTGTGATGTCTTGCAAACTCCTACAGGCAGCTAGCCATTACTGTAGCATGTGTCTCTGAGTGGACTCTCTCCCAGACCTGCTATCTCGATATCTGAATGTTCGCCTATGAAAAGCCAACTGACATTGAACTGTTGCACCCTCTATAACCACCATGGTTATTATTTGACACTGCTTGTCATCTATGAACGTTTGAATGTCTTGAAGAACAATCTGGCCTTAATGGCCATGTACAATACATTAGAAAATGATTTAAACCCCTTGACTTTTTGTACATTTTGTTACGTTACAGCATTATTTTAAAATGGATTAAATAAAAACAATTCCTATTCAACCTATACTCAATACCCCATAATAACAAAGTGAAAGCATGTTTTTCGAAATGTTTGTAAATGTATAAATTACATTTTTTTTTTAAATACCTTATTTACATAAGTATTCAGACCCTTTGCTATGAGACACGAAATTGAGCTCAGGTGCATCCCGTTTCCATTGATCATCCATGAGATGTTTCTTCAACTTGATTGGCGTCCACGTGTGGTGAATTCAATTGATTGGAAAGGCACACATCCGTCTCTGTAAGGTCCCACAGTTGACTGTGCATGTCAGAGCAAAAACCAAGCCATGGCGAGACAGGATTGAGTCAAGGCACAGATCTGGGAAAGGGTACCAAAACAATTCTGCAGCATTGAAGGTCCCCAAGAACACAGTGGCCTCAATCATTCTTAAATGGAAGAAGTTTGGAACCACCAAGACTTTTCCTAGAGCTGGCCGCCCTGCCAAACTGAGCAATTGGGGGACAAGGGCCTTGGTCAGGGAGGTGACCAAAAAACCGATGGTCACTCTGACAGAGCTCTAGAGTTCTGCTGTGGAGATGGGAGAACCTTCCAGAAGTACAACCATCTCCACAGCCCTCCACCAATCAGGCCTTTATGGTAGACTGGAGTTTGCCAAAAGGCACCTGAAGGACTCTGATCATGAAACAAGAATCTATGGTCTGATGAAACCAAGAATGAACTCTTTGGCCTGAATACCAAGTGTCACATCTGGAGGAAACCTGTAACCATCCCTACGGTGAAGCATGGTGGTGACAGCATCATGCTGTGGGGATGTTTTTCAGTGGCAGGGACTGGGAGACTAGTCAGGATCGAGGGAAAATTGAATGGAGCAAAGTACAGAGAGATCCTTGATGAAAACCTGATCCAGAGCACTCAGGTCCTCAGACTGGGGCAAAGGTTCCCCTTCCAACAAGACAACACCCCTAAGCACACAGCCAAGACAAAGCAGGAGCGTCTTCGCGACAAGTCTCTGCATGTCTTTGAGTGGCCCAGCCAGAGGCCGGACTTGAACCCGATCGTACATCTCTTAAGAAACCTGAAAATAGCTGTGCAGCGATGCACCCCATCCAACCTGACAGAGCTTGATAGGATCTGCAGAGAAGAAAGTAATAAAGTCCCCAAATACAGTTGTTTCAAGCTTGTAGCATCATAACCAAGAAGACTTGAGTCTGTAATCACTGCTGAAGGTGCTTCAACAAAGTACTGTATAAAGGGTCTGAATACTTATCTAAATAAGTATTTTTATCAGTCCCCAACCGATTGTGTTTTTTTGTTTGTTTATTTGCGTTGTTTGTAACTTGTTTTTTTAAACCTATTTTATACATAATGTTACCTCTACCGTCTCTTATGACCCCCAAAAAATTCTGGACATCAAGACTGTGATTAATCACCATGGACTAGCAGAATCCTTTTTTCCTTTGACGAGGCCGACACAAACAATATACTGCTTTCTCGGGAACAAGCCCAGATCCCCCTTGATTTGCGTGAAGAGGCAGAGAAAAAAGGGCCAGAGGGTGGGCTGTGTTTTGAGAATTCGTAGGCGATTGAATAAACCCCCACTTCCTTCCATTCTGCTAGCAAACGTGCAATCTTTGGAGAATAAAATAGAGGACCTACGGGCAAGACTAAACTACGAACGGGACATTCAAAACTGTAACATCTTATGCTTCACCGAATCGTGGCTGGACGACGACACTTTCAACATACAGCTGGCTGGTTATACGCTGTCCAGCAGGATAGAACAGCAGCGTCTTGTAAGACAAGGGGCGGCGGACTATGTATTTTTGTAAATAATAGCTGGTGCATGATATCTAAGGACGTCTCGAGCTATTGTGCGCCTGAGGTAGAGTATCTCATGATAAGCTGTAGATCACACTATCTACCCAGAGAGTTTTCATCTGTATTTTTTGTAGCTGTTTACATACCACCACAGTCAGAGGCTGGCACAAAGACACCATTGAATGAGTTGTATTCCGCCATAAGCAAACAAATGCTCAACCAGAGGCGGTGCTCCTAGTAGCCGGGGACTTTAAAGCAGAGAAACATAAATCCGTTTTACCAAATTTCTATCAGCATGTCAAATGTGCAACCAGAGGGGAAAAAACAAGCTCTGGACCACCTTTACTCCACACACAGCGACAAACTTCTCACTCGCCCTCCATTTGGCAAATCTGACCATAATTCTATCCTCCTGATTCCTGCTTACAGGCCAAAATTAAAGCAGGAAGCACCAGTGACTAGGTCAATGAAAAAGTGGTCAGATGAAGCAGATGCTAACCTACAGGACCATTTTGCTAGCACAGACTGGAATATGTTCTGTGATTCCTCTGATGGCATTGAGGAGTACTTCACATCAGTCATTGTCTTTATCAATAAGTGCATTGATGACGTTGTCCCCACAGTGACAGTACGTATATACCCCAATCAGAAGCCATGGATTACAGGCAACATCCACACTGAGCTAAAGGGTAGAGCTGCCGCTTTCAAGGAGCGGGACTCTAACCTGGAAGCTTATAAGAAATCCCGCTATGGCCTCCGACGAACCATCAAACAGGCAAAGCTTCAATACAGGACTAAGATTGAATCGTACTTCACAGGCTCTGACGCTCATCAGATGTGGCAGGGCTTGCAAACCATTACAGACTACAAAGGGAAGCACAGCCGAGAGCTTGCCCAGTGACACGAGCCAACCAGACGAGCTAAATCACTTCTATGCTTGTTGAGGCAAATAACACTGAAACATGCATAAGAGCACCAGCTTTTCCGGAAGACTGTGTGATCCCGCTCTCCGCAGCTGATGTGAGTAAGACCTTTAAACAGGTCAACATTCACAAGGCCGCAGGGCCAGGCGGATTACCAGGACATGTACTGCGAGCATGCGCTGACCAACTGGCAAGTAACTTCACTGACATTTTTAACCTCTCCCTGTCCGAGTCTGTAATACCAACATGTTTTAAGCAGACAACCATAGTGCCTGTGCCCAAGAACACGAAAGTAACCTGCCTAAATGACTACCGACCCCGTAGCACTCACGTCTGTAGGCATGAAGTGCTTTGAAAGGCTGGTCATGGCTCACATCAACACCATCATCCCAGAAACCCTAGACCCCCTCCAATTTGCATACTGCCCCACAGATCCACAGATGATGCAATCTCTATTGCACTCCACACTGCCCCTTCCCACCTGGACAAAAGGAACACCTATGTGAGAATACTATTCACTGACTACAGCTCAGCATTCAACCCCACAGTGCCATAAAAGCTCATCAATAAGCTATGGACCCTGGGACTAAACACCTCCCTCTGCAACTGGATCCTGGACTTCCTGACGGGCCGCCCCCAGATGGTAAGGGTAGGTAAGAACACATCCGCCACGCTGATCCTCAACACAGGGGCCCCTCAGGGGTGCGTGCTCAGTCCACTCCTATACTCCCTGTTCACTCATGACTGCACAGCCAGGCACGACTCCAACACCATCATTAAGGTGGCAGATGAAACAACAGTGGTTGACCCGATCACCGACAACGAGGCAGCCTATAGGGAGGTGGTCAGAGACCTGGCCGTGTGGTGCCAGGACAACAACCTCTCCCTCAACGTGATCAAGACAAAGGAGTTGATTGTGGACTACAGGAAAAAGAGGCCCGAGCATGCCCACATTCTCGTCGGCAGCGCTGCAATGCAGGATGAGAGCTTCAAGTTCCTTGGTGTCCACATCACCAACAAATTACAATTGTCCAAGCACACCAAGACAGCTGTGAAGAGGGCATGACAAAACCTACTCCCCCTCAGGAGACTGTAAAGATTTGGCATGGGTCCTCAGATTCTCAAAAGGTCTTACAGCTGCACCAGAGAGAGTATCCTGGTTGCATCACTGCCTGGTATGGCAACTGCTCAGCCTCCGACCGCAAGGCACTACAGAAGATAGTGTGTACTGCCCAGTATATCACTGGGGCCAAGCTTCCTGCCATCCAGGACCTTTATAACAGGCGGTGTCAGAGAAAGGCCCTAAAAATTGTCTACGACTCCAGTCACCCTAGTCATAAACAGCTTCTACCCCAAGCCATAAGACTCCTGAACATCTAATCAAATGGCTACCCAATTTACAATGCCCCCCCCTCTTTTACACCACTGCTACTCTGTTATCATCTATGCATAGTCACTTCAATAACTCTACCTACATATACATATTACCTCAACCAGTACCCCCTGTATATTGCCTCACTATTGTTATTTTACTGCAGCTCTTTAATTACTTGTTACTTTTATTTCTTATCCGTATTTAATTTAACTGCACTGTTGGTTAGGGGCTCGTAAGTATGCAAGAGGACTGACTGGCTACTCCTTCGGATCCAGTTTTTTTCTTCTTAGTTTCCTGCCTTTCTTTTCCTACCCACTGTGCTTCTACATCTGCATTGCTTGCTCTTTGGGGTTTTAGGCTGGGTATGTATGTATGTATGCATGTTAGGATGTGTACACATGTTTTACACTTGTTTGGTTACTACATGATTCCATGTGTGTTATTTCTTAGTTTTGATGTCTTCACTATTATTCTACAATGTCGCAAATAGTCAAAATAAAGGAACCCTTCGATGAGTACGTGTCCAAACTTATGACTGGAACTATATATTTATATTGTCATCATTTAGCAGATACGTTAATCCAGAGTGATTTACAGGAGCAATTGTTCAAGGGCACCGACAGATTGTTCACGTAGTCAATTCTGGGATTCAAGCCAGTGAAATTTAAGTTACTGGCTCAACACTTAACCATTAGGCTACCTGCCTCCCCAGGTAAGTAGCTTTGTCCGTTTGTGACAACTGCCTATGTAAAAAGGGCTTTATAAAATATTTGATTGATTGACTATACCTTGATCCTGAAGCAATGCCAATGAAGTGCAAGTGTGTGTGCCAGCAAGAAAGAGTGACAGGACAGAATGAAGACATCGCTCTTAATGCATTCGAATCATAAAAAGCATAAGTGCAATCTATTTAGCAGAGATGGCATTGAGACGAAGCAGACGAACAGATTGAAGTTTGGACTACTACAATCAACCCTTCCTTAAACCATAATAAAAGAGGAAGTCACTAATGTTGCCAATCACATCAGATCTTTTTCAGAGATGATCTGATTGGTCAAAAGACAAATTAGTGAGGTAGAAAAAAATCTGAATTGGGCTGCCTCTAAACGCAGCCTATGTCTGCTTCCCAAATGGCACCCCATTCGCTTAATAGTGCGCATAGGCCTCTGGTCAAAAGTAGTGTAATGGAGAATAGGATGCCATTTGGAAAAAATCCTAAAACTCAGTCAGTCTATAAAGTATAACTACAAATCACAACATTGTCTACACATTGCACACATAGGGGAGACGGTTACTTTCTCACAGCCCACATCATTGGTTACATTTTTATTTCTATTTACAGTAAATTTGTTATAAATATAATACATAATCTGAAAAGCATTTGAGTAAATACATACATTTAAATAACAGCTTGAGCATAAGGTGGAGGTCCAATGAGGGAGAAGTATAGGGATCATGTTGACTTTACTGGTTCATACGTTGGTTTGTTTGTTTTGTAGAAAACTAAATGTGTGCACGTGGTGACTGACAGCACGGTCAGTCCAGATGGACTACAGGCTCACAGACAGGCTCACAGACAGGCTCACAGACAGGTGGGCAGGCAGTATCTGTATTAGAACCTCTCAGTCAGAGTTTGTTTGTCAGTCACATACTGTAGTATAGTGGTTAAACGCTGGGTCATATTCTAAAATGTTTGTGATGTGCTGTTGGTCTGGTCCATGTGACCACACAACAGAAAACCCTGGTCATGGTCAGTCTCATTGAGGCAGAGGCAGTTTCTCCTACTTTCTCATCCTGGTTAATCCAAGAAGTAAACGACATCTGTCGCCACGATGACAACTGCTCAACAACATGTGATTCGTTTTTCAACACTAAAAATAAAATACATCTCTGGCGGTAGACAGATGACACCAGTGTCGTAGGAGACAGATGTTGTAAACTCAGACGGCAACAGCGTGTCTGTTCTCCTCCCCTTTCACAGGTCAATTTCATCAAATAAAAAAGGTCAAAACCAAAGTGCATCAGCTGAGATGAGAGGAATAATACACAGAGAGAAAACAGATCCTTCTTCCACATATAAGTCCATGATGCTTTGCTTTGTTGCTGGGACATAACATAGCTACTGGGGGGTTTATTTAACAACAGTCTGACCATCGCAGTGGTTACAAGCTCAATTGATGCCCAATTCCATTCAAACATTTTATATATATTTTTAAATACATCTTATCGCCCTGATTCTTATTACAAAATACAAAACTGCTTTCCTTAGTCCAGTATTGAATGTACTAGTTTGGAAAAATGGGTCAAATTTTTAGGGAGTGGAGTGGATGATTTGAGACTCGGTGGAAAGATATTTCTGCTTGGTAGCTGGTTCCGAGCTTTCAACAGTTTCTTAACCAATGGGGAGCCTTGGTAGTGGTGATTTGCGGGTTAATTGCTCATTGGTTATTGTTGGGTGGGCGGGCAGGCAGAATTAGGATCCTATTCATTAGGGCACACTGTAATAAAACCTTTTGCAACAGAAAATGAAAAATAGCCTTTCAAGTAGTCCCTCCCTGTTTTCTTCAGGTTTATGCCTAATGAAGACAGCCCAGTGTTCAAGCATTGTTGATCGTAAAGAGCGGATGATTTAGGATTTGGAAGATATTTCTTGCTGGGTGGGTCTCTGAGCTCTCAACCCTGTTGTTGCCAACCAATGGGGAGTCTTAGTAGTGATGATTGACAGATGGTGGTTAATTCATAGTTGATGATAGGGGGGCAGGACAATGTTCAGGTGCTGTTAATGATGATTAGTGCAGGCGTGGCCGTCTGCTGGCTGGTCTCACACATGGCTCCCTGGTCCGCCAGCTTGGCGAAGACCCGTGGAGTTCCCAGGTTATAGACGCCCGCATGCAGGAAGCCGGCTCTCAGCGGCAGCCGCATCACTTCCTGTGCCCTCAACTGCAGCTTGTATTGAGTCTTGCCCAGCCATGTAAATGAACCGTGCACCTCAAGAGACTCAGGACTGATGGAGGAAGAGAGAGAGAAAAAGGGATGATGAAAGAGGGGGATGAGAGGAAAACAATTAATTAAAACCTGGAGGATGAACGGGATGCAGTTATCAGGTAAACATTTGCTCAGGGACAAGAGGAATAGATGGCAGATTTAAAGATGCACTATGCAGAAATTGCTCCGTCATTTCCTGGTTGCTGAAATTCTAATGGTGTGCCTAATTTAAGTTTGTGACAAAACAATTAAGTATCATGTAGAGAATCATTGCGTCATCTAAACCGCTGTGAAATATATTTTTCATAACCAAAAAGATTGTATTTTGAAGCTGGTGTACAAAACCAAAAGATGCAAAAATGAAAGATTAAGCAAGAGAAGCATAGAAATAGTGCACATAGAACATATATACTGCTTCTTAGACTTGCCTTCAATGAGAATGACAGATCTACAAGTACAAGTTCTACGTGAATTTAGTCGGGTCGCCCAAAAAGTTACATATTGCATCTTTAACAGTACAGTGCGGAGCGAACGCTGTAATATGAGAAAATAGGACTAGGGACTACTGTGGGTGTGCATGTGATTATATTTACCTGGTAGTTTTGTGTCGAAGGTCAATGATGGCATCAACTTGAGCCAGGGAACAGTTAGATAGAGTCAAAATGACTGGAATCATACAGAGACTACATATAGACAGAGGGGGAGAGAAGGGGAGCGAGGCAGAGGCCGGGTAGTGAGGGGGAGAAAAGGGAGGGGGGAGTGAGAGACAGCGGGGGCGAGAGGGAGGGGGCGAGAGGGAGGGGGGGGTGGGGGAGGCAGAGTTAAAGTGAAATATAGACAGAGAGATATGGTTATTATACTCATTCTATGTCACATTAACTAAAGCACTGCACTTAAGGTTCCTGACTATCAGTCTGTTTCTCCTCACTGTCTCCAAACCACACTAATAGTTATCATTTAATCTCCTCAAAGCACCTCTCTTCTGCCAGCAACAACAGTTCTAGAAATAATTACATTAACAGAGTTTAGAACCAAGTCATGTCAAAAGATAATCGTTTAAGTCCAGTTCTGACTAGTGAATTATGCGAGAGTACGCGTGTCACACAAACAACCACCCTTGGGACAGGCAGGCTGACAGATGTATCATGAATGGTTTCAGAGTACGCGAGAGAGAGAGCGAGCGAGCGAGAGAGAGAGAGAGAGAGCGAGAGAGAGAGAGAGAGCGCGAGAGAGCGCGAGAGAGCGCGAGAGAGCGCGAGAGAGCGCGAGAGAGCGCGAGAAGAGCGCAAGAGAGCGCGAGAAGAGCGCGAGAAGAGCGCGAGAGAGCGCGAGCGAGAGAGAGAGAGAGAGAGAGAGAGCGCGAGCACGAGAGAGCGCGAGAGAGAGAGCGCGAGAGAGAGAGCGCGAGCGAGAGAGCGCGAGCGAGAGAGCGCGAGAGAGCGCGAGAGAGCGCGAGAGAGCGCGAGAGAGCGCGAGAGAGCGCGAGAGAGCGAGAGAGAGCGAGAGAGAGCGAGAGAGAGCGAGAGAGAGCGCGAGAGAGAGACACATTGCACTATCACCACAGCCCTAGCATTTCGGTCTTCCTGTCTCTTCCCCGGTCTGTATTTCAGTGCTCCAGGTGTCACCTGGCCCCTGAGCCATTATTTTCTTCTGTTTAGAAGTCCAGTCATAGATACTGCTATAGGGCAAGTGGCATCCAAACCCATACAACCAGGACAGGTACCAAGACGCATGGGGAGAGAGAGAAGCAAAGAGATCTCTCCCCTTTTCTTGGCTGGGTTGATATTGCATGCGTGCAAACATGTCTGTGTGCTTTGTGTATGGAATGTGTGTGTGCGGAATGTGTGTGTGCGTGTGTGTGAACGTGGGAGTGCGTGTGAACATGTCTGCATGCGTGACGTGTTACCTCTTCTGTACGAAGGAGTGGCTGTAGCTTTCGGGGTAGTGCAGGTTGGTCTTGATGAGGTGGGAGAGCTGTTCCATGGAGGGCCGTGTCATAGGAGGAGGAAGCTCTGGTTTAAACTTCAGCAGCACCATCTCTTGAGCCTCCTACAATTCCACAGGTCAGAGGAACACAACAGAATCCACACCATTATACACACAGCCTCCTACAACAGGACAGAGGAACACAACACAAGGTCAGGACACAGGAACAGATGCCATTTCAACACACCATCTATACATCTCCTAAGCCTCGTACTAAACAACAGAGAAACCGAGATCATTGTGTCAAACAAACACTGCATTTATATACGTGTAGTTACACACATTTTGTTGTGGCATAATTTGTTCACCATTGTGCAGCCTGCCCCGTCCAGGACTTTTGCCGTTACAAAATATAATGAACGGCCTCTTTGGCAAAATGCCTTGATAGAGACATTCAGAAAACTAGAATTAGACGTTTTGACAAAAGACAACTTTTCAGTTGGTGTGTGTGTGTGCGCGCAGTCGTGGCCAAAAGTTTTGAGAATGACACAAATATGAATTTTCAAAGTTTGCCGCTTCAGTGTCTTTAGATATTTTTGTCAGATGTTACTATGGAATACTGAAGTATAATTACAAGCATTTCATAAGTGTCAAAGGCTTTTATTGACAATTACATGAAGTTGATGCAAAGAGTCAATATTTGCAGTGTTGACCCTTCTTTTTCAAGACCTCCACAATCTGCCCTGGCATGCTGTCAATTAACTTCTGGGCCACATCCTGACTGATGGCAGCCCATTCTTGCATAATCAATGCTTGGAGTTTGTCAGAATTTGTGGGTTTTTGTTTGTCCACCCGCCTCTTGAGGATTGACCACAAGTTCTCAATGGGATTAAGGTCTGGGGAGTTTCCTGGTCATGGACCCAAAATATTGATATTTTGTTCCCCAAGCCACTTAGTTATCACTTTTGCCTTATGGCAAGGTGCTCCATTGTACTGGAAAAGGCATTGTTCGTCACCAAACTGTTCCTGGATGGTTGGGAGAAATTGCTCTCGGAGGATGTGTTGGTACCATTCTTTATTCATGGCTGTGTTCTTAGGGCAAATTGAGAGTGAGCCCACTCCCTTGGCTGAGAAACAACCCCACACATGAATCATCTCAGGATGCTTTACTGTTGGCATGACACAGGACTGATGGTAGCGTTCACCTTGTCTTCTCCGGACAAGCTTTTTTCCGGATGCCCCAAACAATCGGAAAGGGGATTCAGAGAAAATATCTTTACCCCAAGTCCTCAGCAGTCCAATCCCTGTACATTTTGCAAAATATCAGTCTGTCCCTGATGTTTTTCCTGAATAGAAGTGGCGTCTTTGCTGCCCTTCTTGACACCAGGCCATCTTCCAAAAGTCTTCGCCTCACTGTGCGTGCAGGTGCACACACCTGTCTGCTGCCATTCCTGAGCAAGCTCTGTACGGTGGTTCCCTGATCCCACAGCTGAATCAACTTTAGGAGACGGTCCTGGCGCTTGTTGGACTTTCTTGGGCGCCCTGAAGCCTTCTTCACAACAATTGAACCGCTCTCCTTGAAGTTCTTGATGATGTGATAAATGGTTGATTTAGGTGCAATCTTACTGGCAGCAATATCCTTGCCTGTGAAGCCTTTTTTGTGCAAAGAAATTATGACGGCACATGTTTCCTTGCAGGTAACCATGATTGACAGAGGAAGAACAATGATTCCAAGCACCACCATCCTTTTGAAGCTTCCAGTCTGTTATTCAAACACAATCAGCATGACAGAGTGATCTCCAGCCTTGTCCTCGTCAACACTCACACCCGTGTTAACGAGAGAATCACTGACATGTCAGCTGGTCCTTTTGTGGCAGGGCTGAAATGCAGTGGAAATTTTTTGGGGGTTATTAAGTTCATTTGCATGGCAAAGAGGGACTTTGCAATTAATTGCAATTCATCTAATCACTCTTCATAACATTTTGGAGTATATTCAAATTGCCATCATACAAACTGAGGCAGCAGACTTTGTGAAAATTAATATTTGTGTCATTCTCAAAACTTTTGGCCACAACTGTATATCATTACATTTATGTTTTATATCTAAAAACATTTGAGCCCTATTAGTGACATTCCCTTATACTAGAGGTCGACCGATTAATCGGAATGGCCGATTAATTAGGGCCGATTTCAAGTTTTCATAATCGGAAATCTGTATTTTTGGGCGCCGATTTCCGATTATTATGAAAAGGTATAAAAACATGTTTTTTTATTTAACTAGGCAAGTCAGTTAAGAACACATTCTTATTTTCAATGACGGCCTAGGAACAGTGGGTTAACTGCCTTGTTCAGGGGCAGAACGACAGATTTTCACCTTGTCAGCTCAGGGGTTCCAATCTTGCAACCGCACAGTTTACTAGACCAACGCTCTACCCATTGCACTCCACAAGTAGCCTGCCTGTTACACAAATGCAGTAGAAGCCAAGGTAAATTGCTAGCTAGCATTA
Organism: Oncorhynchus mykiss; assembly: GCF_013265735.2. Classification (NCBI taxonomy): domain Eukaryota; kingdom Metazoa; phylum Chordata; class Actinopteri; order Salmoniformes; family Salmonidae; genus Oncorhynchus; species Oncorhynchus mykiss. The sequence continues at coordinate 80,081,819 of NC_048569.1, forward strand.
AACTTATCTTATAAAAAACAATCAATCATAATCACTAGTCATAACTACTAATCCAGTTTAGCAGGCAATATTAACCAGGTGAAATTGTGTCATTTCTCTTGCGTTCATTGCACGCAGAGTCAGGGTATATGGAACAGTTTGGGCTGCCTGGCTCATTGTGAACTAATTTGCCAGAATTGTACGTAATTATGACATAACATTGAAGGTTGTGCAATGTAACAAGAATATTTAGACTTAGGGATGCCACCCATTAGATAAAATACCGAACGGTTCCGTATTTCACTGAAATAATAAACATTTTGTTTTCGAAATGATAGTTTCCAGATTCGATCATTTAATGACCAAAGGTTCGTATTTCTATGTGTTATTATGTTATAATTAAGTCTGATTTGATAGAGCAGTCTGACTGAGCAGCAGCAGGCCCGTAATCATTCATTCAAACAGCACTTTAGTGCGTTTTGCCAGCAGCTCTTCGCAAGCACAGCGCTGTTTATGACTTCAAGCCTATCAGCCTAATGGCTGGTGTAACCAATGTGAAATGGCTAGCTAGCTGGGTGTGCGCTAATACTGTTTCAAACGTCACTCGCTTTTAGACTTGGAGTAGTTATTCCCCTTGCGCTGCAAGAGCCGCGGCTTTTGTGGAGCGATGGGTAACGCTGCTTCGAGTGTGGCTGTTGTCGACGAGTTCCTGGTTCGAGCCCAGGTAGGGGCGAGGAGGGGGATGGAAGCTATACTGTTACATTGGCAATACTATAGTGCCTATAAGAACATCCAATAGTCAAAGGTATATGAAATACAAATGGTATAGAAAGAAATAGTCCTATAAATACTATATTAACTACAACCTAAAACCTCTTACCTTGAAGTCTCATGGTTCCTTTTAACATCAACTTTCATATGTTCTCATGTTCTGAGCAAGGAACTTAAACGTTACATGGCACACATTACTTTCTTCTCCAACACTTTGTTTTTTCATTATTTAAACCAAATTGAACATGTTTAATTTTTTATTTGAGGCTAAATTAATTTGTATTTATGTTTTATATTAAGTTAAAATGAGTGTTAATTCAGTATTGTTGTAATTGTCATTATTACAAATATTTATGTATTTTTTTTTTTAAATCAGCCAAATTTGAATCGGTATCGGCGTTAAAATCATAATCGGTCGACCTCTACCTTATACTGTATGACATTCTGATATTCAAGTAGGTAGAAATAATAGCTAAGTTGTTCAAAACAATGCCTTTGCTATAGAGGTAATTGGTCTAGGAAATGATGTGGGAGGAGAGAAAGTTAACGAGCGACGGCAGGAGTGAGGGAGGAAGGTAAGGGAAAATTGTGGTCTCGGCTTACGTGCAGAGCTATAAAAAGCCAGAGGGAAAAAGGATGAGAGAAGTTCTCTTGTGCACGCCAGTGTTACGGATGAGCGCCGCAGACACTGTTGCTATGCCAACAGCTTGTCTTGGAGGAAGTTGCGTGTCTGAGGGGGAGTAAAAAGGAAGTGTCAGACTAAATGTGGATGTGGTCTGGCAGGTGAGTGGGTAGAGGAGAGAGGGGGAATGAGGGAGGAAGGCGGTGGCAGACATCACGTTTTGTCTCTGGTCGTTATTGAAGAGTTATTTTTAGACTGGGAATGAGGCGGTCTGATGATAATAGCCGTATATATCTCCATCGCAATCGCTCTCACACACACACACAACACAATCATGCTTAAACCAATGACACACTACTTCCACAGGAGGTAGACAGAATAAGAGAAGTGCAAAACTGTTTGCATCGTGCAGTGGGTACAGTCTGTACCTCACAGATAGTATCCATACACGCATGTGCGCACAGGCACTTAAACTCACTCTGTCATTAAATCACACTGTGTGTGGGAGGGAGTTGTACAGCTGTGATGTGAATGTAAAAAAATTCAATTATGTATTTTGTAAAGTGTGACAGTGTGTTTAAGAGATTATGAATGTAATGAATGTAAATGCATAGTCATTGAAAAGTGCTTCTCAAATCCTTCTCGACTGTGGTGACTAACTAGAAAGGTTAACAGGGTTAGAGCCATCTGTCACTTTCTCGCTCTCTCACACACCAACCAGACACACACTAGTGATGCGCAGGTCAGCGGTTTGTTCACCCGCAACCGCCCACAATTGCTTATAACAAATGCGCAACTGTGTGGTAAAGTGAAAATCTGAGGCCCACACCAGACCCTAACCTACTAATATAAACAATGACATCTAAAAATTGCGCTGTACAGTCAGAAATAGGCTTAAATTTCAGTTTATAATCTGACATTTTGGTGTACTATTTGTTTGTGAATTTGTCTATAGATACATGCAGCTTCTATTCTGTCATTACTTGTTGCCCTAGAATACTAAATAAACCTCTGTTACCCAGAATAATGCCATAAATCGATAGAATGAATGCTTCAATCTAGTTGACATCGGTAAAGTTCTCTTTCATCTCTGCTTCTCTCACGCAACAAAGATGTTTAGGGACCGGAGAGAAAATGCAATAACAAAAAAAACCTACCCAACATGTTTCTGATAAGATTTCAGTTAGACTTGGATGTATATTTTGTCCTCTTAAAACGTCTTATTACACAAGTTATGTTCGTGATATTAAGATTCTAACAATGACTGTGTTATTTAGGAAAAGTCAAGGATGGGGGGGACATGAAATGGCAAAGTATTAAAACATTTGTAAAAACAATTGTGGACGCTCAACTTTTCTAATGTGACACAGTGTTTCAGAGAGTTAATGAATGAAGTCATTGAGAAGTGCTGATCAATCATTCAAGACAGTGGTGACTAACTAGACTAAGGTTAAGAGGGTTAGAGCGGTCTGTCACTCTCTCACATACACTTAAAGTAATGGCTTGGTTAAATCACTGTCTTCATATCTTCAGAGACACCCCACAAAAAAAACACAGCTTAAATGTGTGTGGGTGCGTAAGTGTCTGAGTATGTGTATAAGATTGTGTGTGTGTGTCTCTCTGTGTGTCAGAGTTAAAAAGGCTTACGCAGATAAATCTGGGGCAGGAGCCAAGAGTCATTTCATTAAGTATTCAGACCCCTAGACCTTTTCCATATTTTGTTGGGTTACAGCCTTATTCTAAAATTGATTACATTGCTTTATTTTACCGTAGGTGAACTCCAATAAAGTTGTAGAAACATCAAGGATGATCAATGGAAACAGGATGCGCCTGAGCTCAATTTCGAGTCTCATAGGAAAGGGTCTGAATACTAATTTCAGATTTTTCTTTGTAATAAATTTGCAAAAATGTCTAGGGTATTGTGTGTAGATTGACGAGGGAAAACATGTATTTAATCCATTTTAGAATAAGGCTATAAGCGGTACAAATATTTTGATATTTAAGACATTCTAAGGGTTTGCATCATTCACAACTAAAGTTGCCAAATAACTCTACATCTAGCACATTTCAAATGATCACTTTTATGCTTAACATAGCCACTTCATAGTTGTTCTGGAATGGGGAAAATATCCTTCCTATTTTATTCAGCTAAGTTCAATTACGTTCTTCTTACTATAAAATCATATAAAATAATGGCACAAGACTTAAGCATATCATGTCTGCTAAATGAACAAGCGTACAGCTTATAGCATAGTGCATTGTCAGATAACATACAGTAGGCCAACTAGTTCTGTTCTTCTGAAATATTTTTTCTTCATATCATGTTTCTTTAGACCTGCCCAAAATAAATAATGGATTTATTGTGATGGTGTATATTAAATGGCGTGCATCAGCAACTTGTATGCGTGAAGTCCTGGAGATGCTAAAAGGTGTTTATGTTAATTAACTGTCAATTACCGTGAGACCTGCATTAGCATTACAATAGCTGGCAGACAAAATTTCATGACAGCCACAGCCCTAGAGTGGTGACAAATGGAATTTTCCATCTAGGGATAAATAAGGACAATGAACTTCTTCACACAGCCTTGAAATAGTAAAGCTTGGGCCTGCCTTGAAACCACTTAACTTTTACATAAGAACTACACTTGGACGTCACAGTTTTCTTTTACCTGCTACACTGGAAGCGTAACCTTTAGCTATCGGTGTAGATCTAACCCTGTAAAAACTTGTACCAGGCCCCAGACACCAAACTTTTCAGTGCCACCAGTGACAGCATGGTTACAGATTGTGTATGTGTGTTTTGGAGGGGGCACACTAAACACTCAGCTGGTGTTGTGTGTGTGGTTTTGTTTGTGCTTCAGTCTCAATGCAGATAACTCAGTCCTGAAGAGTGTATAGTTATTCAACTTGTGTGTACACTAAATAGCTTGTGTACACTACACAGTAAGAACACAACAGTGATTTGAATGTTTACACTTGTTGATCATTACATGGCCAGCGTTCATTCAGTGTGATGAGTCTTCCAGGAGAGAGGAGACAGCCAGAACACTATGTGTTGGGACAGTGGCAATGTTTTTGTTTTTTGGCTCTGTACTGGATTTTAAATGATACAATGACTATCAGCTTTAATTTGAGGGTATTTTCATCCATAATTGGGTGAAACGTTTAGAAATGATAGCACTTTCTATACATTTTGGTGCCCAAAGTTTTGAAACAAATATACTTAGATGTTCATTAAAGTAGTAAAAAGTGTAGTATTTGGTCCCATATGCATAGTACTAAATGACTACCATAATTTCCGGACTATAAGCCGCTACTTTTTTCCCACGCGTTGAACCTCGCGTGGGAGGTTCTAATACGCGGCTAATTTATGGATTTTTCCCACTTTCACAAAATTCATGCCGCCAAAAAACTGAGCACCGTCACATAATGTGACGTAAATCGAGCGTGCTCAAACTTCCCATCATTCTGATTACAGTAGTCATTTTGTCACCGTCATCATGGCAAAGACACAGAGAAATGCAAATGATGCAGCTTTCAAGTTGAAGGCGATCGATCTGGCTGTTGGAAAAGGAAATAGAGCTGCTGCACGGGAGCTTGGCCTTAATGAGTCGATGATAAGACGTTGGAAACAGCAGCGTGAGGAACTGACTCAGTGCAAAAAGACAACAAAAGCTTTCAGAGGGAAGAAAAGCAGATGGCCCGAACTAGAAAATGAGCTTGAAGACTGGGTCAACACACAGAGAGCAGACGGCCGAGGTGTTTCAACTGTGCAGATCCGACTGAAAGACAAAACAATCGCCACCGCAATGAAGTTTGAGGATTTTAGAGGTGGACCATCGTGGTGTCTAAGATTTATGAGACGTAAAGGCCTGTCCATCAGGGTACGGACGAGTCTGTCAGCGGCTCCCTCCCGAATACGAGCAAAAAGTTTCAAACTTCCGCAAATTCACTGATGCAAAGATAGAGGAGCATTCCATCAGCCCGCACGACATCATAAATATGGATGAGGTTCCTCTGACGTTTGACCTGCCTCTCACTCGGACGGTCAACAGGAAAGGCGAATCATCCGTCACGCTGAAAACAACTGGGCATGAAAAAACGCACTTCACCTGTGTTCTGAGCTGCACGGCATCGGGAGAAAAGCTTCCACCGATGTTGATTTTTAAACGCATGACGATGCCAAAAGACAAATTCCAGAGAGGAATTGTTGTGAAAGTCAACAAGAAAGGATGGATGACAGAAGGCCTAATGCATGAATGGCATACGGAGTGTTACGGCAAGCGACCGGGAGGATTCTTTCACAAAAACAAGGCATTGCTCGTGTTGGACAGCATGAGGGCCCACATAACAGATTCTGTGAAAGAAGCCATCAAGAGGACAAACTCAATTCCAGCTGTGATTCCTGGGGGCACAACAAAGTATTTGCAACCACTCGACAAAGTGTAAATCGTGCATTTAAGGTGGCGCTCCTTGTTCAGTGGGAGGCTTGGATGACAAGTGGGGAGAAATCCTTCACTAAAACGGGCCGCATGCGAAGAGCAACTTATGGTCAAGTCTGCCAGTGGGTCCTGACAGTGTGGAGCATTGTCAAAAAATCCACTATCATCAACGGGTTTCGAAAGGCTGGACTGCTGCGTGTTGAAGAGGGCAGCATGAGCTCAGCGGGGAATTTGCCTCCGGATGAAAGTGACGAGAGCGACAATGAAAACGATCCAACATCGGATGAAGCAATTCTGAGGCTATTCAACTCTGACACCGAAGGAGATGACTTCAGTGGTTTCAGTGCACAGGAGGAAGATAGTGACCAATGATTTTCTTGGTAGGCTACTGTTTACTGCTATTTTTTAAATTTTTGTTACAAGCTGTGTTTCGTTTAAAAGCCTATTTATTTTGGTCACAAGCCGTGTTTCGTTAAAGCCTATTTATTTTGTAACAAGCCGTGTTTCGTTTAAAAGCCTATTTATTTTTGTAACAAGCCGTGTTTAGTTTAAAAGCCTATTTATTTTTGTAACAAGCCGTGTTTCGTTAAAGCCTATTTATTTTTGTCACAAGCCGTGTTTCGTTAAAGCCTATTTATTTTTGTAACAAGCCGTGTTTAGTTTAGAAGCCTATTTATTTTTGTTACAAGCCGTGTTTATTTTAAAAGCCTATTTATTTTTGTTGTTACAAGCAGTGTTTAGTTTAAAAGCCTATTTATTTTTGTTGTTACAAGCCGTGTTTCGTTAAAGCCTATTTATTTTTGTAACAAGCCGTGTTTCGTTAAAGCCTATTTATTTTTGTAACAAGCCGTGTTTAGTTTAGAAGCCTATTTATTTTTGTTACAAGCCGTGTTTCGTTAAAGCCTATTTATTTTTGTAACAAGCCGTGTTTCGTTTAAAAGCCTATTTATTTTTGTTACAAGCCGTGTTTCGTTAAAGCCTATTTATTTTTGTAACAAGCCGTGTTTCGTTTAAAAGTCTATTTATTTTTGTTACAAGACGTGTTTCGTTAAAGCCTATTTATTTTTGTAACAAGCTGTGTTTTGTTAAAGCCTATTTATTTTTGTAACAAGCCTTGTTTCATTAAAGCCTATTTATTTTTGTAACAAGCCGTGTTTCGTTAAAGCCTATTTATTTTTGTAACAAGCCGTGTTTCGTTTAAAAGCCTATTTATTTTTGTAACAAGCCGTGTTTCGTTTAAAAGCCTATTTATTTTTTGTTACAAGCCGTGTTTCGTTAAAGCCTATTTATTTTTGTAACAAGCCGTGTTTAGTTTAGAAGCCTATTTATTTTTGTTACAAGCCGTGTTTATTTTAAAAGCCTATTTATTTTTGTTGTTACAAGCCGTGTTTAGTTTAAAAGACTATTTATTTTTGTTGTTACAAGCAGTGTTTAGTTTAAAATCCTATTTATTTTTGTTGTTACAAGCCGTGTTTCGTTAAAGCCTATTTATTTTTGTAACAAGCCGTGTTTAGTTTAGAAGCCTATTTATTTTTGTTACAAGCCGTGTTTCGTTAAAGCCTATTTATTTTTGTAACAAGCCGTGTTTCGTTTAAAAGCCTATTTATTTTTGTTACAAGCCGTGTTTCGTTAAAGCCTATTTATTTTTGTAACAAGCCATGTTTCGTTTAAAAGCCTATTTATTTTTGTAACAAGCCGTGTTTCGTTAAAGCCTATTTATTTTTGTAACAAGCCGTGTTTCGTTTAAAAGCCAATTTATTTTTGTAACAAGCCGTGTTTCGTTAAAGCCTATTTATTTTTGTAACAAGCCGTGTTTCGTTAAAGCCTATTTATTTTTGTAACAAGCCGTGTTTCGTTAAAGCCTATTTATTTTTGTAACAAGCCGTGTTTCGTTAAAGCCTATTTATTTTTGTAACAAGCCGTGTTTCGTTAAAGCCTATTTATTTTTGTAACAAGCCGTGTTTAGTTTAGAAGCCTATTTATTTTTGTAACAAGCCGTGTTTCGTTGAAGCCTATTTATTTTTGTAACAAGCCGTGTTTCGTTAAAGCCTATTTATTTTTGTAACAAGCCGTGTTTCGTTAAAGCCTATTTATTTTGTAACAAGCCGTGTTTCGTTAAAGCCTATTTATTTTTGTAACAAGCCGTGTTTCGTTTAAAAGCCTATTTATTTTTGTAACAAGCCGTGTTTTGTTTAAAAGCCTATTTATTTTTGTAACAAGCCGTGTTTCGTTAAAGCCTATTTATTTTTGTAACAAGCCGTGTTTCGTTAAAGCCTATTTATTTTTGTAACAAGCCGTGTTTCGTTTAAAAGCCTATTTATTTTTGTAACAAGCCGTGTTTCGTTTAAAAGCCTATTTATTTTTGTAACAAGCCGTGTTTCGTTAAAGCCTATTTATTTTTATAACAAGCCGTGTTTCGTTAAAGCCTATTTATTTTGTAACAAGCCGTGTTTCGTTAAAGCCTATTTATTTTTGTAACAAGCCGTGTTTCGTTAAAGCCTATTTATTTTTGTTACAAGCCGTGTTTCGTTAATGCCTATTTATTTTTGTAACAAGCCGTGTTTCGTTAAAGCCTATTTATTTTTGTAACAAGCCGTGTTTCGTTTAAAAGCCTATTTATTTTTTGTTACAAGCCGTGTTTCGTTAAAGCCTATTTATTTTTGTAACAAGCCGTGTTTAGTTTAGAAGCCTATTTATTTTTGTTACAAGCCGTGTTTATTTTAAAAGCCTATTTATTTTTGTTGTTACAAGCCGTGTTTAGTTTAAAAGCCTATTTATTTTTGTTGTTACAAGCAGTGTTTAGTTTAAAATCCTATTTATTTTTGTTGTTACAAGCCGTGTTTCGTTAAAGCCTATTTATTTTTGTAACAAGCCGTGTTTAGTTTAGAAGCCTATTTATTTTTGTTACAAGCCGTGTTTCGTTAAAGCCTATTTATTTTTGTAACAAGCCGTGTTTCGTTTAAAAGCCTATTTATTTTTGTTACAAGCCGTGTTTCGTTAAAGCCTATTTATTTTTGTAACAAGCCGTGTTTCGTTTAAAAGCCTATTTATTTTTGTAACAAGCCGTGTTTCGTTAAAGCCTATTTATTTTTGTAACAAGCCGTGTTTCGTTTAAAAGCCTATTTATTTTTGTAACAAGCCGTGTTTCGTTAAAGCCTATTTATTTTTGTAACAAGCCGTGTTTCGTTAAAGCCTATTTATTTTTGTAACAAGCCGTGTTTCGTTAAAGCCTATTTATTTTTGTAACAAGCCGTGTTTCGTTAAAGCCTATTTATTTTTGTAACAAGCCGTGTTTCGTTAAAGCCTATTTATTTTTGTAACAAGCCGTGTTTAGTTTAGAAGCCTATTTATTTTTGTAACAAGCCGTGTTTCGTTGAAGCCTATTTATTTTTGTAACAAGCCGTGTTTCGTTAAAGCCTATTTATTTTTGTAACAAGCCGTGTTTCGTTAAAGCCTATTTATTTTGTAACAAGCCGTGTTTCGTTAAAGCCTATTTATTTTTGTAACAAGCCGTGTTTCGTTTAAAAGCCTATTTATTTTTGTAACAAGCCGTGTTTTGTTTAAAAGCCTATTTATTTTTGTAACAAGCCGTGTTTCGTTAAAGCCTATTTATTTTTGTAACAAGCCGTGTTTCGTTTAAAAGCCTATTTATTTTTGTAACAAGCCGTGTTTCGTTTAAAAGCCTATTTATTTTTGTAACAAGCCGTGTTTCGTTAAAGCCTATTTATTTTTATAACAAGCCGTGTTTCGTTTAAAAGCCTATTTATTTTTGTAACAAGCCGTGTTTCGTTAAAGCCTATTTATTTTTGTAACAAGCCGTGTTTCGTTAAAGCCTATTTATTTTTGTAACAAGCCGTGTTTCGTTAAAGCCTATTTATTTTTGTAACAAGCCGTGTTTCGTTAAAGCCTATTTATTTTTGTAACAAGCCGTGTTTCGTTAAAGCCTATTTATTTTTGTAACAAGCCGTGTTTAGTTTAGAAGCCTATTTATTTTTGTAACAAGCCGTGTTTCGTTGAAGCCTATTTATTTTTGTAACAAGCCGTGTTTCGTTAAAGCCTATTTATTTTTGTAACAAGCCGTGTTTCGTTAAAGCCTATTTATTTTGTAACAAGCCGTGTTTCGTTAAAGCCTATTTATTTTTGTAACAAGCCGTGTTTCGTTTAAAAGCCTATTTATTTTTGTAACAAGCCGTGTTTTGTTTAAAAGCCTATTTATTTTTGTAACAAGCCGTGTTTCGTTAAAGCCTATTTATTTTTGTAACAAGCCGTGTTTCGTTAAAGCCTATTTATTTTTGTAACAAGCCGTGTTTCGTTTAAAAGCCTATTTATTTTTGTAACAAGCCGTGTTTCGTTTAAAAGCCTATTTATTTTTGTAACAAGCCGTGTTTCGTTAAAGCCTATTTATTTTTATAACAAGCCGTGTTTCGTTAAAGCCTATTTATTTTGTAACAAGCCGTGTTTCGTTAAAGCCTATTTATTTTTGTAACAAGCCGTGTTTCGTTAAAGCCTATTTATTTTTGTTACAAGCCGTGTTTCGTTAATGCCTATTTATTTTTGTAACAAGCCGTGTTTCGTTAAAGCCTATTTATTTTTGTAACAAGCCGTGTTTCGTTTAAAAGCCTATTTATTTTTGTAACAAGCTGTGTTTCGTTTAAAAGCTTATTTATTTTGTAACAAGCCGTGTTTCGTTAAAGCCTATTTATTTTGTAACAAGCCGTGTTTCGTTAAAGCCTATTTATTTTGTAACAAGCCGTGTTTCGTTAAAGCCTATTTATTTTGTAACAAGCCGTGTTTCGTTAAAGCCTATTTATTTTTGTAACAAGCCGTGTTTCGTTTAAAAGCCTATTTATTTTTGTAACAAGCCGTGTTTCGTTTAAAAGCCTATTTATTTTTGTAACAAGCCGTGTTTAGTTTAAAAGCCTATTTATTTTTGTAACAAGCCGTGTTTCGTTTAAAAGCCTATTTATTTTTGTAACAAGCCGTGTTTCGTTAAAGCCTATTTATTTTGTAACAAGCCGTGTTTCGTTTAAAAGCCTATTTATTTTTGTAACAAGCCGTGTTTCGTTAAAGCCTATTTATTTTTGTAACAAGCCGTGTTTCGTTTAAAAGCCTATTTATTTTTGTAACAAGCCGTGTTTCGTTAAAGCCTATTTATTTTTGTAACAAGCCGTGTTTCGTTAAAGCCTATTTATTTTTGTAACAAGCCGTGTTTCGTTAAAGCCTATTTATTTTTGTAACAAGCCGTGTTTCGTTAAAGCCTATTTATTTTTGTAACAAGCCGTGTTTCGTTAAAGCCTATTTATTTTTGTAACAAGCCGTGTTTAGTTTAGAAGCCTATTTATTTTTGTAACAAGCCGTGTTTCGTTGAAGCCTATTTATTTTTGTAACAAGCCGTGTTTCGTTAAAGCCTATTTATTTTTGTAACAAGCCGTGTTTCGTTAAAGCCTATTTATTTTGTAACAAGCCGTGTTTCGTTAAAGCCTATTTATTTTTGTAACAAGCCGTGTTTCGTTTAAAAGCCTATTTATTTTTGTAACAAGCCGTGTTTTGTTTAAAAGCCTATTTATTTTTGTAACAAGCCGTGTTTCGTTAAAGCCTATTTATTTTTGTAACAAGCCGTGTTTCGTTAAAGCCTATTTATTTTTGTAACAAGCCGTGTTTCGTTTAAAAGCCTATTTATTTTTGTAACAAGCCGTGTTTCGTTTAAAAGCCTATTTATTTTTGTAACAAGCCGTGTTTCGTTAAAGCCTATTTATTTTTATAACAAGCCGTGTTTCGTTTAAAAGCCTATTTATTTTTGTAACAAGCCGTGTTTCGTTAAAGCCTATTTATTTTTGTAACAAGCCGTGTTTCGTTAAAGCCTATTTATTTTTGTAACAAGCCGTGTTTCGTTAAAGCCTATTTATTTTTGTAACAAGCCGTGTTTCGTTAAAGCCTATTTATTTTTGTAACAAGCCGTGTTTCGTTAAAGCCTATTTATTTTTGTAACAAGCCGTGTTTAGTTTAGAAGCCTATTTATTTTTGTAACAAGCCGTGTTTCGTTGAAGCCTATTTATTTTTGTAACAAGCCGTGTTTCGTTAAAGCCTATTTATTTTTGTAACAAGCCGTGTTTCGTTAAAGCCTATTTATTTTGTAACAAGCCGTGTTTCGTTAAAGCCTATTTATTTTTGTAACAAGCCGTGTTTCGTTTAAAAGCCTATTTATTTTTGTAACAAGCCGTGTTTCGTTTAAAAGCCTATTTATTTTTGTAACAAGCCGTGTTTCGTTAAAGCCTATTTATTTTTATAACAAGCCGTGTTTCGTTAAAGCCTATTTATTTTGTAACAAGCCGTGTTTCGTTAAAGCCTATTTATTTTTGTAACAAGCCGTGTTTCGTTAAAGCCTATTTATTTTTGTTACAAGCCGTGTTTCGTTAATGCCTATTTATTTTTGTAACAAGCCGTGTTTCGTTAAAGCCTATTTATTTTTGTAACAAGCCGTGTTTCGTTTAAAAGCCTATTTATTTTTGTAACAAGCTGTGTTTCGTTTAAAAGCTTATTTATTTTGTAACAAGCCGTGTTTCGTTAAAGCCTATTTATTTTGTAACAAGCCGTGTTTCGTTAAAGCCTATTTATTTTTGTAACAAGCCGTGTTTCGTTTAAAAGCCTATTTATTTTTGTAACAAGCCGTGTTTCGTTTAAAAGCCTATTTATTTTTGTAACAAGCCGTGTTTCGTTTAAAAGCCTATTTATTTTTGTAACAAGCCGTGTTTCGTTTAAAAGCCTATTTATTTTTGTAACAAGCCGTGTTTCGTTAAAGCCTATTTATTTTTATAACAAGCCGTGTTTCGTTAAAGCCTATTTATTTTGTAACAAGCCGTGTTTCGTTAAAGCCTATTTATTTTTGTAACAAGCCGTGTTTCGTTAAAGCCTATTTATTTTTGTTACAAGCCGTGTTTCGTTAATGCCTATTTATTTTTGTAACAAGCCGTGTTTCGTTAAAGCCTATTTATTTTTGTAACAAGCCGTGTTTCGTTTAAAAGCCTATTTATTTTTGTAACAAGCTGTGTTTCGTTTAAAAGCTTATTTATTTTGTAACAAGCCGTGTTTCGTTAAAGCCTATTTATTTTGTAACAAGCCGTGTTTCGTTAAAGCCTATTTATTTTGTAACAAGCCGTGTTTCGTTAAAGCCTATTTATTTTGTAACAAGCCGTGTTTCGTTAAAGCCTATTTATTTTTGTAACAAGCCGTGTTTCGTTTAAAAGCCTATTTATTTTTGTAACAAGCCGTGTTTCGTTTAAAAGCCTATTTATTTTTGTAACAAGCCGTGTTTAGTTTAAAAGCCTATTTATTTTTGTAACAAGCCGTGTTTCGTTTAAAAGCCTATTTATTTTTGTAACAAGCCGTGTTTCGTTAAAGCCTATTTATTTTGTAACAAGCCGTGTTTCGTTTAAAAGCCTATTTATTTTTGTAACAAGCCGTGTTTCGTTAAAGCCTATTTATTTTTGTAACAAGCCGTGTTTCGTTTAAAAGCCTATTTATTTTTGTAACAAGCCGTGTTTCGTTAAAGCCTATTTATTTTTGTAACAAGCCGTGTTTCGTTAAAGCCTATTTATTTTTGTAACAAGCCGTGTTTCGTTAAAGCCTATTTATTTTTGTAACAAGCCGTGTTTCGTTAAAGCCTATTTATTTTTGTAACAAGCCGTGTTTCGTTAAAGCCTATTTATTTTTGTAACAAGCCGTGTTTAGTTTAGAAGCCTATTTATTTTTGTAACAAGCCGTGTTTCGTTGAAGCCTATTTATTTTTGTAACAAGCCGTGTTTCGTTAAAGCCTATTTATTTTTGTAACAAGCCGTGTTTCGTTAAAGCCTATTTATTTTGTAACAAGCCGTGTTTCGTTAAAGCCTATTTATTTTTGTAACAAGCCGTGTTTCGTTTAAAAGCCTATTTATTTTTGTAACAAGCCGTGTTTTGTTTAAAAGCCTATTTATTTTTGTAACAAGCCGTGTTTCGTTAAAGCCTATTTATTTTTGTAACAAGCCGTGTTTCGTTAAAGCCTATTTATTTTTGTAACAAGCCGTGTTTCGTTTAAAAGCCTATTTATTTTTGTAACAAGCCGTGTTTCGTTTAAAAGCCTATTTATTTTTGTAACAAGCCGTGTTTCGTTAAAGCCTATTTATTTTTATAACAAGCCGTGTTTCGTTTAAAAGCCTATTTATTTTTGTAACAAGCCGTGTTTCGTTAAAGCCTATTTATTTTTGTAACAAGCCGTGTTTCGTTAAAGCCTATTTATTTTTGTAACAAGCCGTGTTTCGTTAAAGCCTATTTATTTTTGTAACAAGCCGTGTTTCGTTAAAGCCTATTTATTTTTGTAACAAGCCGTGTTTCGTTAAAGCCTATTTATTTTTGTAACAAGCCGTGTTTAGTTTAGAAGCCTATTTATTTTTGTAACAAGCCGTGTTTCGTTGAAGCCTATTTATTTTTGTAACAAGCCGTGTTTCGTTAAAGCCTATTTATTTTTGTAACAAGCCGTGTTTCGTTAAAGCCTATTTATTTTGTAACAAGCCGTGTTTCGTTAAAGCCTATTTATTTTTGTAACAAGCCGTGTTTCGTTTAAAAGCCTATTTATTTTTGTAACAAGCCGTGTTTCGTTTAAAAGCCTATTTATTTTTGTAACAAGCCGTGTTTCGTTAAAGCCTATTTATTTTTATAACAAGCCGTGTTTCGTTAAAGCCTATTTATTTTGTAACAAGCCGTGTTTCGTTAAAGCCTATTTATTTTTGTAACAAGCCGTGTTTCGTTAAAGCCTATTTATTTTTGTTACAAGCCGTGTTTCGTTAATGCCTATTTATTTTTGTAACAAGCCGTGTTTCGTTAAAGCCTATTTATTTTTGTAACAAGCCGTGTTTCGTTTAAAAGCCTATTTATTTTTGTAACAAGCTGTGTTTCGTTTAAAAGCTTATTTATTTTGTAACAAGCCGTGTTTCGTTAAAGCCTATTTATTTTGTAACAAGCCGTGTTTCGTTAAAGCCTATTTATTTTGTAACAAGCCGTGTTTCGTTAAAGCCTATTTATTTTGTAACAAGCCGTGTTTCGTTAAAGCCTATTTATTTTTGTAACAAGCCGTGTTTCGTTTAAAAGCCTATTTATTTTTGTAACAAGCCGTGTTTCGTTTAAAAGCCTATTTATTTTTGTAACAAGCCGTGTTTAGTTTAAAAGCCTATTTATTTTTGTAACAAGCCGTGTTTCGTTTAAAAGCCTATTTATTTTTGTAACAAGCCGTGTTTCGTTAAAGCCTATTTATTTTGTAACAAGCCGTGTTTCGTTAAAGCCTATTTATTTTTGTAACAAGCCGTGTTTCGTTAAAGCCTATTTATTTTGTAACAAGCTGTGTTTAGTTTAAAAGCCTATTTATTTTTGTAACAAGCCGTGTTTCGTTAAAGCCTATTTATTTTTGTTACAAGCCGTGTTTCGTTTAAAGGCTGTGTAAAGTTAATTTGTT